>NC_087252.1:6610200-6910200 GCF_037042905.1 Lytechinus pictus
AGACAGCAAGGGAGAGGACAGTCTACTATCACATTACCCCCTGGAGCACTCAAAGGACAGACTGTTAAAAGCATTCTGGCAAGCGTAGGAATCCCTCTCTCAGGTGCTTCAGTCACTGTATCGAGGATTGATACTCCAGGTTCATCGTCATCTGCAAAACAGGCCTCTGGAAAGAGCAAAGACAGCAGAAAATCCCCAGTATTTTCTGGAGTAAACATCTTAAGTAGTCAACCAGCTACAAAAGGAAGACCATCTTCTGCACCATCTATGAGTGGGAAGAAGTCCCCCATTACAAGTATGCATCATGCTATAGGCCATCAGGCGATTGGCTTGACCACAGTTACCAAAGGAGGGCAGATTGTGGTCCAGCCAGTTGCTTTGGGGATAGAACGACCTGGCTCTGCAGCATCACCTGGCATCGGAAGACAATCCTCAAGTCCAGCTGCACAAGGACTTACCCTCAAGGCTATACCTGTATCAATAGCAAAGCAACATAGTCTGTCTGCTTCTCAAGACTCTCGGAAGATGCAACATCAAAGTACCTCGGAAGTCATCAATATAAGTCAAGGTGACAGCAGTGGCTCAGGCAAGAGCAAAGTAAGAAAAAGAGGTGATGGTAAGCACATTTCAGCAGCAACTGCAGCTGCTGCTCTTGCCCAAGCAGGCAAGATGTCAGCGGGAACCGAGCTGAAGGATCTTGCATCTGTTCCTCTGTCAGTCTTGTTTCCAGGAGCCCGGCAAGGAGGCAGTCAGAAAGGTGGCCTGCCCGTACTGACCCCATTTTTACCAGGAGGCCAGATTCCATTAGCAAGCTTAACAGATGGGAAAGGAGGGGTTGTGTTCCAGATGCCTCATGGTTCAAATATCATGTCTTTACCTGTATCTGGAGTACCTGTCAATCCTCAAAGGACAACAGGTAGTAGCATATCTATATCAACAACCAGTCCCTCATCTACAGTTGCCCAGAGTGCAAGGCAACTTCCCCAGCACAGCTCTTCAGGAGCAAGAACTTCACCTGCCCTTCCTTCTAATATAGTGTCTGCCACTATTCGGAGTGCCCTTGCAGCAGCTCAGTCCAGAGCTAATCCCCAGCAGGGGCTAACAGCAGCTCAGCTATCTCAGTGGGCTTCATCACAAAGTGCTCCAGGATCATTGAAACCTGACTTACACAGTAACCAAAGTAGAACCAGTCAGGGCTCATCATTGATGCCTCCTCATATGGCATCTACCAGCAGTGGAGTGCCCTCACCTTATAACTTCCCTTCATCTGGGTCGAGATCCCGTATGACCCCTTCACCCTCAGAATCAAAGACATCACTAACAGCTTCATCCATTGCAAGCATAATTGCTAATTTAAAGCAGAATCCGATGGCTGCTATATCTCTGCCATCGGTTTCTTCTTTTGTCCCATCGTCCAACATGTCACGATCAATGTCCCAATCTGCAGTCCAAAACCAGCCTGTGTACTCGCAAGGGTTGGTGAGACCACATTTGAAGCAACCACCAACATCAAAGCCAAGCACCCAGCCATCATCGATCCCTTCACAGCAGCAGCCAACCCCTTTTGGAGGTTCTGGGCTTTCTTTAGCCAGATCATTGTCCCAGCCATCAACAGTGTTTCCCCGGATGCCTTCCTCTGGACTTATTAGAGATCTTTCAAGAATGCAAAGCCAGCCAGCCGAATCCTCAGTATCTTCCCATATTGCTCAGGTTGGAAGGAATGTATTTCCAACTACAGGACGGAATGTTCTTAACCCATCTCCATCTGCACTTTCATCCTTGAAGTCTTCAGCACCTGTGTCCCGCACAGCAGTTCAATCTTCTGCTAATACTGCTACACTGAAAGCTGTAGCTATGCAACCTACATCAGAAATTCCCCCTGATGTTAGGCCCGGAACACAAAACAAGCAGCAACAAAATTCTGGATCCAGAACTACTTCAGATTCCAGATCTTCAACAAGCTCAAGCACCAGCCAAGGAGTCAGATCTACGTCTACAGGGACATCCAAACAACCTGCAGGAGTTGCGTCTGTATCCTCGTCGAGTGCCGGAACTCCCTCAGGATCAAAACAAGTATCTAAAGCAGACGATGGTAAATCTTCATCATCCAAGAGTGTAGCTCAAGCAAGCACAGGGCAACCTGCAAGATCAAGACCTTCATTTACACCAGCAGCAGGATCGACAACCACTGTATCTGCAGCACCCACTCAAAGAGTCATTCCTCCCTTTGAACCAAGGGTTACACGTGGACAATCAAAAGGGAAAGCAACAACCAAGAAAGAGGGATCATAACTCAATGACTATACCGAATACATGATCTGTAATCCCTCTAGTCATCGTACAGGGACCACTTGGATCGAGTTGGCAACAGGGAATTGAAAGCTTGTCTTGCATTTCAATCGTCAAGAAGTAGTATGATGGCCTAGCAGTACTAGGGTGACAGACAATCTTACAGTCAACCAAACATTCATCAAGGCAGAGATACAGATGATTCAATCAAATTTGACCAAATTCATTATTGTGCCCACTATGTTATGGTTCACTATTGTTTAATGCAATTTCAGTGGAATTGGATGCTATTATTATCTATCATCAATTTATAACGGATACGATTTTCATCAATATTACCTGTCATGGGTGGAGGTGTCATGACCGAAAGGTCTAAGGCGCCTGACGATACACATGAAAGCCTGGGGTTCAAGCCCCGTAATGACACCTATGCCCGTGAGCAAAGCATTCAATCAACCCTGCTATTTTATCTTACATTCAAATAAATGGAAATACTATATGCATTCTTGGTAACTATGTGTGCACTTATTTAAAAAAAAAGAAGCTCAACTGTGCCATTACAGCGGTAGAGCTTCATCCTATACAATTGACTGCCAAAATGAGTTTTCTAAAGGCTTCATGCATCTGCTCGATAGAAATTCTTTACCTCCACGTCACTTTACTATTTTTAATATCCTTGGAGGATTCTTGCCACTTAAAAGATTTGAGGTATATTCGCTAAAGTCCTGTCACATCGTTCCATGAAAGCCTTGCGTGTGACTTGCGGGTAACTATTTTTGCTACCCACAGGTTGCCTGCATGGACAGTATCTCACAGTCACTTATCTCGCATTCAGTTGCCCACAGGAGCGTACGCAAGTCTGATTTGCCCGCAGAAAAGTTTCGAACATGCTCAAAAAATTAGTTGCGGGTGATTCCCTACAACCAGCCCACAATGCTTGCATGAACGATGTAAGAGGGCCTACCTGTATATTGGTTTGGAAACAAACAGCATATTGTGATTTCGTGATTACTATTTTTCCTATTCCTACTATTAAAAGGCAAAATATTTCAACCTGTCGCTCTGGTGGCAAATAAAGTCAAGGGCCCTGTTGCATAAAAGCTACCATTATGGTGACTCCACCCTTAAATGTTTACTACCATGGTAACAATGGTCAACAACCAATAAAAATTGAGGATTTCATGGATGTTACCATTGGATGGTAAATTTACCATAATAGTAAAGTCAGGGGCAGATCCAGGATTTTCCAAAAGGGGGGGCACATTTTCCAGAGGAAAAGTTTGAGAAGCACTTTCAGAAGGGGCCACACTTCTGTTTTAACGGCATTTTTACATTACAGATTTTAATTGTGCCTCTCAAAGGGGGGGGGGGGGGGGGGGGGGGGGGTCACGAGCCAGCTGTGCCCCTCTGGATCCGCCAGTGAGTAAAGTTTATGCAACAGATCATAAAAATAACTCCCTCACCTCACATCACCAGGTTACATTCTATCTACTACTTGATTTAGCCCTCTTCATGATTCCTGCTGGCGCTCGTTTCGTAAAGAATTACAACTATTATAACTTTGCCATTATTGTTACTACCATGGGAACCTTTATTCTGATTGGGTTCTGAGCCCCGTTACCGTTCCCGGCTACCGTTGTAGTTGCTATAATGGAAAAGTTACAATCGTCTTAACTCTTTTTTTGAGATGGGTACGAGATCTTCAGATCTGTTTTGGTCAGTCTCTTCCTATCCTGTGATATCCCCATCAAGGTTTCTGTCTCTCTAGATCTTCTTATCAACAACTCGTGACTGTCAAGAATATGTCAATATTTAAAAAAAAATCTTTTTGTGACAAAATATTGTCTTTTGTTGTAGCCAACTAGCCATTATATCCAACTTTGAGTTACCAAACTGTTTACTTTATGTTCTGTTATGAAATAGAATCAGCAAACTTTCCAATAATTATTCTGTCATCTTTTGGGGTTATTTTTTCACATCTGTTTTCTTTACTTTTGAACACAAGTTAGGAGGGCGACAGTGACTTCACAAAAGGGATATTGTTTACAGGCACACTGTTTTCCAATTACATGTCTCCTTTTTCTTTTTATCTTAATTGTTCTTCATTTCTATATTCTTTTTTTACAGTATACTTTTAGAAAATGATAATTTTGATTACTTAAAAAAAACTCGGATCATAATTCAGATATAGGTGCAATTATTGTACTATTAAATCCCACAGTGAGAATCCCACAACACAAGTGATTTGAAGCAATCATAAAATGAGGCCGTTATATGTTATGCATGTATCTGTAAAATAACTTTATAATTAGAGCCCAAATGTTAATATCGTCGTAATTGTAAATACATTGAAAATGATTAAAATTGTTTTTCTACAAAACTGTGAACCTTGTTTAGAATTGTGAATATTTCATTCCTTGAAATCTTAAAGGTCAAGTCCATCTCAACAATATGTTGATTTGACTAAAAATATAAAAATCTAACAATAGCCTCAACACTGGAAATTCATCGAAAGGTAGCGCATGATGAAGTTACATTTAATTTTAGAAAAATTCTAATTTAGACTATGCAAATGAGAGATTTGATAATGTCACATGTTATTTATTTGTATTTTGTAATATAAAATGCAAAGTTTTATTTAAATAGCTTTGTTAGTAACAGAGCTCTTAACTGGATCATAATTAAGTTACAATTAAGGCCACTGACGGATGCAAGTGGGGGCACAGTCGAACTGTGACCCCCCCCTTTGAGAGGCACAATTAAAATTTTTAATGTAAATGTTCCGTTTTAAGACAAGCGTGCCCCCTTTTTTAAATATTTTTTTATGGACGAAATAATCTTACATTGTGGGTGAAAACATTTTTTTTTTTTTTTGGGGGGGGGGAAGGGGCTTGTCAAATATTTTTGTGGACGAAATAATCTTAGATTTTCGGGTGAAAACTTTTGTTTTCTTTGTCAAATTTTCCTCTTGAAAATTTGCCCCCCCTTTTTTAATAAATTCCTGACCGCCCCTGATTATGGCAATTACATGTGTTCAAATTGAAGTCAAATCATGCTTTGCATTAATAGGTAACAATTATAAAGGTAAGGTAACTCATTCGAATCTGTCGGGGCCTCAGAAATCTGTTAGACTTGGGCGAAATTCTGTCTAAGAAGATAACGGTCAAGTCCATAAAAAAAGTTGATTCGAAATTAGTTTAGAAAAATCAAACAAGCATAACACCGAAAATTTCATCAAAATCGGAAGTAAAATAAAAAAGTTATGACATATTACAGTTTCACTGATATTTCACAAAACAGTTTGTATGCACGAATCGGTGAAATGCCAATGAGAAAATCGATGATGTCCCTCACTGTTTCTTTTGTTTTTTTATTGTTTAAATCCCGGGTTTGAATTATACAATATTTCAATTTTTACAGATTTGACAGGAAGGACCAACTTGGCTGAAACATGAATGGTAATAGCTCTATGGTAATACCTATCATGTTCAGGGAGGAATAAAACTTTGTGTTCAAATGACAGTGGGTATAAAATTAGAATATTTCATATGATCAAATACAAAAGAAATTGTGAGTGGGTGACGTCATCGATCCCCTTATTTTCATACCGACGAGGATGTCCATATAAATGCATTGTGATTATTTACAGCCGATTTTGATGAAAAATTCAGTTTACGCTTGTTTGATCTTTTTTTTTTTTTTTTCAAATCAACTTTTTTGTGTGTGGATGGTCTTGCCCTTTAAGAGTGACTTTAAAATATCTTAACATTCTCATTTGACATACGATTTTAATAAGATTTTCAGCAATCCAGTTTTTTTATTTTTCTCTAATTCTTCAAATTTAAATATATATTTTTTCAAGTTCATTGAAATGTCATTATTTTTACATTGACCATGTAACCTGTAAATTGTACTCACAAACTCCAGCCCCCCCCCCCAAAAAAAATATATCTACATTTAAATGATGTGGGGGCCATAACACACAGCTTAACAATGATCGTACAACAATCTACGATTGAAATCGTCAAAAATCAAGCTTACGATTAATCGGTAATCTTTATGTCACGGGAACCTGGTTGCAATGTGGAAATTTGTATTTGAGGAATCAACTGGTTTCCAGCTGACTAAATTTTGAACTAGCTGGTACATGTTGGAAATAATATCAGTTCAACTAGTAAACAAACCAGTTAACTGTCTACCATAGAGAAGTTCCTCGGGTTATAACATCAAGCTTTCAACCTCAACTCGAAACCAAATTAACACGAAAGCTATAATGAATATTTTATCCCTTTATGGTGTATCTATGGAAATTTAACCATTCTCTTGGTAACCAGGCATTAAGGTGTTTCTTATTTACACGGAACGTGCTTACTGTCGTTTTAATCCATCGTGATAAGAAGCTGCTTCTCCTATGAGACGAAGTTTATTCTTCAGTTTGTTTTAATAGTATATATCGTCGACAAAGCTAATTAGCTGAGCGCTGTCTGGCTGGTATGCAAATGAGGTCCTCATTTGCATACCAGCCAGGATGTGAGGAGACTATGATGTCATCCACTCACTATTTATTTTGTATTTTATTATATAAAATTTGAAACATTCTGATTTTCTCCTCATTGTCAAGTGATACAACAATTAATTCCTCCCTGGAGATGTGGAATTAGCATTGTTAAATACTATATGGTTCAGTCAAGTTGGTCCTTATTGTCAAATCTATAAAAATGAAATATTGTATAATTCAAACAATAAAAAAACAAAAGAAATAGTGAGTGATGGACATCATCGACTGACTCACCCAGTTGTGCATATCACTGTTTTGTGAAAAATAAGCAAAACTTTAAAATGTCATAACTTTCTTATTTTACATCCGATTTTGATGAAATTTTCTGCACTATGCTAGTTTGATTTTCCTCTATTTATTCAAGTCAGCATTTTCCCGGGGTGGACTTGACCTTTAAAGATCCGATAAATGCTAATTCCTGAAAGTTTATTTTGGATTATAACAATTATAAAGGTAAGGTAACTCATTCGAATCTGTCGGGGCCTCAGAAATCTGTTAGACTTGGGCGAAATTCTGTCTAAGAAGATAACGGTCAAGTCCATAAAAAAAGTTGATTCGAAATCAGTTTAGAAAAATCAAACAAGCATAACACCGAAAATTTCATCAAAATCGGAAGTAAAATAAAAAAGTTATGACATATTACAGTTTCACTGATATTTCACAAAACAGTTTGTATGCACGAATCGGTTAAATGCCAATGAGAAAATCGATGATGTCCCTCACTGTTTCTTTTGTTTTTTATTGTTTGAATCCCGGGTTTGAATTATACAATATTTCAATTTTTACAGATTTGACAGGAAGGACCAACTTGGCTGAAACATGAATGGTAATAGCTCTATGGTAATACCTATCATGTTCAGGGAGGAATAAAACTTTGTGTTCAAATGACAGTGGGTATAAAATTAGAATATTTCATATGATCAAATACAAAAGAAATTGTGAGTGGGTGACGTCATCGATCCCCTTATTTTCATACCGACGAGAATGTCCATATAAATGCATTGTGATTATTTACAGCCGATTTTGATGAAAAATTCAGTTTACGCTTGTTTGATCTTTTTTTTTTTTTTTTTTTATTCAAATCAACTTTTTTTGTGTGTGGATGGTCTTGCCCTTTAAGAGTGACTGTAAAATATCTTAACATTCTCATTTGACATACGATTTTTAATAAGATTTTCAGCAATCCAGTTTTTTTATTTTTCTCTAATTCTTCAAATTTAAATATATATTTTTTCAAGTTCATTGAAATGTCATTATTTTTACCTTGACCATGTAACCTGTAAATTGTACTCACAAACTCCAGCCCCCCCCAAAAAAAAATATATCTACATTTAAATGATATGGGGGCCATAACACACAGCTTAACAATGATCGTACCACAATCTACGATTGAAATCGTCAAAAATCAAGCTTATGATTAATCGGTAATCTTTATGTCACGGGACCCTGGTTGCAATGTGGAAATTTGTATTTGAGGAATCAACTGGTTTCCAGCTGACTAAATTTTGAACTAGCTGGTACATGTTGGAAATAATATCAGTTCAACTAGTAAACAAACCAGTTAACTGTGTACCATAGAGAAGTTCCTCGGGTTATAACATCAAGCTTTCAAACTCAACCCGAAACCAAATTAACACGGGAGCTATAATGAATATTTTATCCCTTTATGGTGTATCTATGGAAATTTAACCATTCTCTTGGTAACCAGGCATTAAGGTGTTTCTTATTTACACGGAACGTGCTTACTGTCGTTTTAATCCATCGTGATAAGAAGCTGCTTCTCCTATGAGACAAAGTTTATTCTTCAGTTTGTTTTAATAGTATATATCGTCGACAAAGCTAATTAGCTGAGCGCTGTCTGGCTGGTATGCAAATGAGGTCCTCATTTGCATACCAGCCAGGATGTGAGGAGACTATGATGTCATCCACTCACTATTTATTTTGTATTTTATTATTTAAAATTTGAAACATTCTAATTTTCTCCTCATTGTCAAGTGATACAACAATTAATTCCTCCCTGGAGATGTGGAATTAGCATTGTTAAATACTATATGGTTCAGTCAAGTTGGTCCTTATTGTCAAATCTATAAAAATGAAATATTGTATCATTCAAACAATAAAAAAACAAAAGAAATATTGAGTGATGGACATCATCGACTGACTCACCCAGTTGTGCATATCACTGTTTTGTGAAAAATAAGCAAAACTTTAAAATGTCATAACTTTCTTATTTTACATCCGATTTTGATGAAATTTTCTGCACTATGCTAGTTTGATTTTCCTCTATTTATTCAAGTCAGCATTTTCCCGGGGTGGACTTGACCTTTAAAGATCCGATAAATGCTAATTCCTGATAGTTTATTTTGGATTATAACAATTATAAATGTAAGGTAACTCATTCGAATCTGTCGGGGCCTCAGAAATCTGTTAGACTTGGGCGAAATTCTGTCTAAGAAGATAACGGTCAAGTCCATAAAAAAAGTTGATTCGAAATCAGTTTAGAAAAATCAAACAAGCATAACACCGAAAATTTCATCAAAATCGGAAGTAAAATAAAAAAGTTATGACATATTACAGTTTCACTGATATTTCACAAAACAGTTTGTATGCACGAATCGGTGAAATGCCAATGAGAAAATCGATGATGTCCCTCACTGTTTCTTTTGTTTTTTATTGTTTGAATCCCGGGTTTGAATTATACAATATTTCAATTTTTACAGATTTGACAGGAAGGACCAACTTGGCTGAAACATGAATGGTAATAGCTCTATGGTAATACCTATCATGTTCAGGGAGGAATAAAACTTTGTGTTCAAATGACAGTGGGTATAAAATTAGAATATTTCATATGATCAAATACAAAAGAAATTGTGAGTGGGTGACGTCATCGATCCCCTTATTTTCATACCGACGAGAATGTCCATATAAATGCATTGTGATTATTTACAGCCGATTTTGAGGAAAAATTCAGTTTACGCTTGTTTGATCTTTTTTTTTTTTTTTTTATTCAAATCAACTTTTTTTGTGTGTGGATGGTCTTGCCCTTTAAGAGTGACTGTAAAATATCTTAACATTCTCATTTGACATACGATTTTAATAAGATTTTCAGCAATCCAGTTTTTTATTTTTCTCTAATTCTTCAAATTTAAATATATATTTTTTCAAGTTCATTGAAATGTCATTATTTTTACCTTGACCATGTAACCTGTAAATTGTACTCACAAACTCCAGCCCCCCCCAAAAAAAAGATATATCTACATTTAAATGATATGGGGGCCATAACACACAGCTTAACAATGATCGTACCACAATCTACGATTGAAATCGTCAAAAATCAAGCTTATGATTAATCGGTAATCTTTATGTCACGGGACCCTGGTTGCAATGTGGAAATTTGTATTTGAGGAATCAACTGGTTTCCAGCTGACTAAATTTTGAACTAGCTGGTACATGTTGGAAATAATATCAGTTCAACTAGTAAACAAACCAGTTAACTGTGTACCATAGAGAAGTTCCTCGGGTTATAACATCAAGCTTTCAAACTCAACCCGAAACCAAATTAACACGGGAGCTATAATGAATATTTTATCCCTTTATGGTGTATCTATGGAAATTTAACCATTCTCTTGGTAACCAGGCATTAAGGTGTTTCTTATTTACACGGAACGTGCTTACTGTCGTTTTAATCCATCGTGATAAGAAGCTGCTTCTCCTATGAGACAAAGTTTATTCTTCAGTTTGTTTTAATAGTATATATCGTCGACAAAGCTAATTAGCTGAGCGCTGTCTGGCTGGTATGCAAATGAGGTCCTCATGTGAGGAGACTATGATGTCATCCACTCACTATTTATTTTGTATTTTATTATTTAAAATTTGAAACATTATAATTTTCTCCTCATTGTCAAGTGATACAACAATTAATTCCTCCCTGGAGATGTGGAATTAGCATTGTTAAATACTATATGGTTCAGTCAAGTTGGTCCTTATTGTCAAATCTATAAAAATGAAATATTGTATCATTCAAACAATAAAAAAACAAAAGAAATAGTGAGTGATGGACATCATCGACTGACTCACCCAGTTGTGCATATCACTGTTTTGTGAAAAATAAGCAAAACTTTAAAATGTCATAACTTTCTTATTTTACATCCGATTTTGATGAAATTTTCTGCACTATGCTAGTTTGATTTTCCTCTATTTATTCAAGTCAGCATTTTCCCGGGGTGGACTTGACCTTTAAAGATCCGATAAATGCTAATTCCTGATAGTTTATTTTGGATTATAACAATTATAAATGTAAGGTAACTCATTCGAATCTGTCGGGGCCTCAGAAATCTGTTAGACTTGGGCGAAATTCTGTCTAAGAAGATAACGGTCAAGTCCATAAAAAAAGTTGATTCGAAATCAGTTTAGAAAAATCAAACAAGCATAACACCGAAAATTTCATCAAAATCGGAAGTAAAATAAAAAAGTTATGACATATTACAGTTTCACTGATATTTCACAAAACAGTTTGTATGCACGAATCGGTGAAATGCCAATGAGAAAATCGATGATGTCCCTCACTGTTTCTTTTGTTTTTTATTGTTTGAATCCCGGGTTTGAATTATACAATATTTCAATTTTTACAGATTTGACAGGAAGGACCAACTTGGCTGAAACATGAATGGTAATAGCTCTATGGTAATACCTATCATGTTCAGGGAGGAATAAAACTTTGTGTTCAAATGACAGTGGGTATAAAATTAGAATATTTCATATGATCAAATACAAAAGAAATTGTGAGTGGGTGACGTCATCGATCCCCTTATTTTCATACCGACGAGAATGTCCATATAAATGCATTGTGATTATTTACAGCCGATTTTGATGAAAAATTCAGTTTACGCTTGTTTGATCTTTTTTTTTTTTTTTATTCAAATCAACTTTTTTTGTGTGTGGATGGTCTTGCCCTTTAAGAGTGACTGTAAAATATCTTAACATTCTCATTTGACATACGATTTTAATAAGATTTTCAGCAATCCAGTTTTTTATTTTTCTCTAATTCTTCAAATTTAAATATATATTTTTTCAAGTTCATTGAAATGTCATTATTTTTACCTTGACCATGTAACCTGTAAACTGTACTCACAAACTCCAGCCCCCCCCCCAAAAAAGATATATCTACATTTAAATGATATGGGGGCCATAACACACAGCTTAACAATGATCGTACCACAATCTACGATTGAAATCGTCAAAAATCAAGCTTATGATTAATCGGTAATCTTTATGTCACGGGACCCTGGTTGCAATGTGGAAATTTGTATTTGAGGAATCAACTGGTTTCCAGCTGACTAAATTTTGAACTAGCTGGTACATGTTGGAAATAATATCAGTTCAACTAGTAAACAAACCAGTTAACTGTGTACCATAGAGAAGTTCCTCGGGTTATAACATCAAGCTTTCAAACTCAACCCGAAACCAAATTAACACGGGAGCTATAATGAATATTTTATCCATTTATGGTGTATCTATGGAAATTTAACCATTCTCTTGGTAACCAGGCATTAAGGTGTTTCTTATTTACACGGAACGTGCTTACTGTCGTTTTAATCCATCGTGATAAGAAGCTGCTTCTCCTATGAGACAAAGTTTATTCTTCAGTTTGTTTTAATAGTATATATCGTCGACAAAGCTAATTAGCTGAGCGCTGTCTGGCTGGTATGCAAATGAGGTCCTCATGTGAGGAGACTATGATGTCATCCACTCACTATTTATTTTGTATTTTATTACTTAAAATTTGAAACATTCTAATTTTCTCCTCATTGTCAAGTGATACAACAATTAATTCCTCCCTGGAGATGTGGAATTAGCATTGTTAAATACTATATGGTTCAGTCAAGTTGGTCCTTATTGTCAAATCTATAAAAATGAAATATTGTATCATTCAAACAATAAAAAAACAAAAGAAATAGTGAGTGATGGACATCATCAACTGACTCACCCAGTTGTGCATATCACTGTTTTGTGAAAAATAAGCAAAACTTTAAAATGTCATAACTTTCTTATTTTACATCCGATTTTGATGAAATTTTCTGCACTATGCTAGTTTGATTTTCCTCTATTTATTCAAGTCAGCATTTTCCCGGGGTGGACTTGACCTTTAAAGATCCGATAAATGCTCATTCCTGATAGTTTATTTTGGATTATAACAATTATAAATGTAAGGTAACTCATTCGAATCTGTCGGGGCCTCAGAAATCTGTTAGACTTGGGCGAAATTCTGTCTAAGAAGATAACGGTCAAGTCCATAAAAAAAGTTGATTCGAAATCAGTTTAGAAAAATCAAACAAGCATAACACCGAAAATTTCATCAAAATCGGAAGTAAAATAAAAAAGTTATGACATATTACAGTTTCACTGATATTTCACAAAACAGTTTGTATGCACGAATCGGTGAAATGCCAATGAGAAAATCGATGATGTCCCTCACTGTTTCTTTTGTTTTTTATTGTTTGAATCCCGGGTTTGAATTATACAATATTTCAATTTTTACAGATTTGACAGGAAGGACCAACTTGGCTGAAACATGAATGGTAATAGCTCTATGGTAATACCTATCATGTTCAGGGAGGAATAAAACTTTGTGTTCAAATGACAGTGGGTATAAAATTAGAATATTTCATATGATCAAATACAAAAGAAATTGTGAGTGGGTGACGTCATCGATCCCCTTATTTTCATACCGACGAGAATGTCCATATAAATGCATTGTGATTATTTACAGCCGATTTTGATGAAAAATTCAGTTTACGCTTGTTTGATCTTTTTTTTTTTTTTTATTCAAATCAACTTTTTTTGTGTGTGGATGGTCTTGCCCTTTAAGAGTGACTGTAAAATATCTTAACATTCTCATTTGACATACGATTTTAATAAGATTTTCAGCAATCCAGTTTTTTATTTTTCTCTAATTCTTCAAATTTAAATATATATTTTTTCAAGTTCATTGAAATGTCATTATTTTTACCTTGACCATGTAACCTGTAAATTGTACTCACAAACTCCAGCCCCCCCAAAAAAAAATATATATCTACATTTAAATGATATGGGGGCCATAACACACAGCTTAACAATGATCGTACCACAATCTACGATTGAAATCGTCAAAAATCAAGCTTACGATTAATCGGTAATCTTTATGTCACGGGACCCTGGTTGCAATGTGGAAATTTGTATTTGAGGAATCAACTGGTTTCCAGCTGACTAAATTTTGAACTAGCTGGTACATGTTGGAAATAATATCAGTTCAACTAGTAAACAAACCAGTTAACTGTGTACCATAGAGAAGTTCCTCGGGTTATAACATCAAGCTTTCAAACTCAACCCGAAACCAAATTAACACGGGAGCTATAATGAATATTTTATCCCTTTATGGTGTATCTATGGAAATTTAACCATTCTCTTGGTAACCAGGCATTAAGGTGTTTCTTATTTACACGGAACGTGCTTACTGTCGTTTTAATCCATCGTGATAAGAAGCTGCTTCTCCTATGAGACAAAGTTTATTCTTCAGTTTGTTTTAATAGTATATATCGTCGACAAAGCTAATTAGCTGAGCGCTGTCTGGCTGGTATGCAAATGAGGTCCTCATTTGCATACCAGCCAGGATGTGAGGAGACTATGATGTCATCCACTCACTATTTATTTTGTATTTTATTATTTAAAATTTGAAACATTATAATTTTCTCCTCATTGTCAAGTGATACAACAATTAATTCCTCCCTGGAGATGTGGAATTAGCATTGTTAAATACTATATGGTTCAGTCAAGTTGGTCCTTATTGTCAAATCTATAAAAATGAAATATTGTATCATTCAAACAATAAAAAAACAAAAGAAATAGTGAGTGATGGACATCATCGACTGACTCACCCAGTTGTGCATATCACTGTTTTGTGAAAAATAAGCAAAACTTTAAAATGTCATAACTTTCTTATTTTACATCCGATTTTGATGAAATTTTCTGCACTATGCTAGTTTGATTTTCCTCTATTTATTCAAGTCAGCATTTTCCCGGGGTGGACTTGACCTTTAAAGATCCGATAAATGCTAATTCCTGATAGTTTATTTTGGATCACCACCCCGATCACGACGCGTTGTCGTAACACAATCATTGTAGCCGTAATGGCGCCAACTATTCTATACCTTTCCATACAGAGTTGAGAAAGGACTGGCGGAAAGAGAGTATGAAAATTGCCAAGGCCTTGATGACTTGGTTATGATCTTGGGCTAAGTCTTAGATATAAATAAAGATAGCTAGAAGTTACTCGTGGCAGGTCAGAGTACAGTCGAGCTCCGTTTTTCGAATCTTTGCCCGATTTCGCGAAATATGCTCTGATTTGTATCTCTTTTAAGATTTTATTTCTGCTACTGAGCTGCAAACAGAAGTCTTCTATGTGATATATATGCGAATCAAAGCAAAACACAAAAAAACACAAATTTTCTTGAAGGACGTGCATGGCAACGATTATAATTATAATGGACCTCACAATGATATGCATATTTCTCTCCATGGGTGAGTACTTTTTTGTATTTCCTATCACTATTTAAAAAAAATCAAACAATTCGAATCGTGTGACTTCATTCATCCTCATCTGAAAAACACTACATAATGCAAACTTAATGACGAATTTATAACAAGAACATTGGAACTGTGCGACTTGTGAATTGACAAGTGCACTGCAAGTCAATTTTTTTTGAACGTCAGATAACATGCCTATGCAATTAAAAATTATTTCTAAAAATGAATACAAACGTGCAAAAAATAAAGTTTAGACGGCACAAAACTAACGCGTCACATCAGTGAAATGAGTATATATATTATAATTTAGAGACACTGCTCAATTAATTCTTTATCGAGAAATAATGGGTTTATCGTTTTAAGCAGAATACATAAAGGCCTATATTTTGCCCAAGAAAGATACACATGGTGTCCCGTGAAAGCGACTACACTTTTCTTCTTCGCCATGGAAACCCTCGAAAGTTTTAAAGCTTTATTGTTATATTATATCTGCCTAAAGGTGGAATGTAATATCATATTTTCCAGACGTAATACATACACGAATTATATTTTAGCTGCGCGGCGGAAAATTGGTATTTCGTGTGTGTAACCTTACAAATTTATTGTAATAAAACTGTTTTCCCCTTTTCAATACAGACCTGTTCTGTAAAATCTTTCCTGTTATAGCAATTTACAGAATGATTTGGTTATTCTGTCAGTAAAATCTATTTTTTTAATTATTTTTTTTCTTATGTAAAATCTTCTGTTTTTCTTCTTCTAATAGTGCAGATGATGCCAGATGACAAAGAGTTAAGACTATCAGAACTTTGTTATATAGTAATTACCATGGCAACATGATTCAGCAGACCAATTACAATTATAAGGCCGGTTTCCATAGTAGTTTCCGTAATCATGGTAATGGCATAATATAATGAATGCTCTCGAGAGCGCCTGCCGAGCCAGGGTAGCTATAATACTAAAGCCAGGGTAATTCTACGATATTTTAAATATGATATCAAACGCTATATTACATAGGTTACTGCCAATAACGATAATATAAATAATGACAGTGTTAATGACAGTGTGTGTGGGCGCGTCGTGGTCTAGTGGTTATGACTCTCGCCTTTCAAACGGAGGGTCGTGGGTTCGAATCCTCGCCATGGCGTGAAATTTAGCAAGAAATTTATCCACACTGGTGCACTCGACCCAGGTGGGGTGAATGGGTACTGGCAGGAAGTAATTCCTCAAAAAGCTGTGCTTACCAGTATCGGTAGACTAGCTTAGCCGGGGTAATATAGGAGCGCCTTGAGCACTTAGCCAGGTGGATACGTGCGCTATACAAATCCTATATTATTTATTTTATTTATTAATGATGATAATGATGGTGATAATGTTAATTGATAATCATATAATTATGATTATTACAATGGTTCATTCTTGACGCTTTTCCATTTCGTCTTCCAATTTGATGACAGTTCTTGCATCATCGGAGGCAGTGAGGGCATGTTCAGATGGGCTTGGCTTAAACTACACATTGCCAAAGTTTAATGAGTGCAAGAAGAGACTTCATCCTAATGGATCCATGATCCAGACCATTCCAAAGCTCATCCGGCTGTCAACAACCGATGCTGCATGTCCAAGAAGAAGCAACAGATCAGGACTCCCCTTCGGATATGTAATTTGCAAGTTTCCTGGTAATTATCTAAATTAAAAATCTTTTTTTTTAATCAAAGGTTATGCACTCGCCAGATCAAAGATTTTTTACATTTAAACAATATAGCATTTAAATATATTATAAACATTTGAACAATATAAACACGACTATGCTTGACTCATTTTAAATTACATTTACAAGCTATGTGGAGAACGTTACGAAGTTTTTTTTCTCCAGGTTGTTGAGGTTTCGCCCTTTAGCTGTGAACTATACCAAGCTTCTGGGCCCTTCTGGGTACATTTTTTTTTATTGGAGGTGCTGATGTAAATTTGAAAAGCAAATAAATAAATAAACAAAAAACGTTTTACTACAAAATGGAAGTCAAATTGTTCTCGAGATATGTGAAATGAAAAAGAAAGAACAAAAAAAGAAGGTTTTTACTTACAGAATGGAGGTCATATATTGGTCCCGAGATATTTAAAAAGAAAGAAGAAAGGGGGAAAAGGGTTTCACTAAATGTGAATGTAATTTTGGTTACATTTTTACACATCTTCCATAATACCTTGGGGTGCTGCCTATAA
This sequence comes from Lytechinus pictus, assembly GCF_037042905.1. NCBI lineage: Eukaryota > Metazoa > Echinodermata > Echinoidea > Temnopleuroida > Toxopneustidae > Lytechinus > Lytechinus pictus. The sequence continues at coordinate 6,627,824 of NC_087252.1, forward strand.
AGATTGATACACACAGCACCCCCGCGGATTTTTTTTTTGATGCTTCAGCACCCCCCGCTTTCCAGGCCCATGAACTGTACATCAATTTTCTATTTTTTTTCTGTGTCTATTTTGAATAATTATCTACTTAACCAAGCATCTCTTTAAAGGAGCTATGATTATGCTTTTGAGCTGTAATTTATTCTCTTCCAAATAATGTGATAAAGTGGGAGGAAAATGATAAATGATAACTAAAATCAAACAGAATAAAGATACATCACGTTTTCAGACAAAATCAATATTTCCTTACCTTGCTAACAAAGCGTCTCCAATCCCGAATTACTGTTTAATTCAGAAATCATTCGTACCGAAGACAAGCTCCCTCTTTCAACTCACTCCCTTTAATTAATTACTCTCTATACATATCACAGGCAATAAATATATATGTAAAATTGCATAATAAAGGGTATAAGGCAATTTTACTATATACCTTTTTGTATACTTATACTGAGCTTTTACTTCGTAGAAACTCATGTAATTTAGACTTTGACTGCGAATTCGATTTTATTATCTATTGAACCATATGTTTGACTGATGTGTTATAAATGGTTTATTTCTCATCTCTGAGCTTCCAGAAAAGGTAACCTTTTTTTTGTAAACAAAGCACTATGATTGACAAAACGTTCTCGTGTATGAGCTTCTCGACGAGACTTCTCTTGCTAGGCTTTTTATTTCAAAATATATAGATAATCGGCGCCTCATAAATTCTGGTTATATTACCATTTCTTTTCATAATCTAAAGATTGTGAGATGAATAATTGCCAGAACGGCTGGTGCGAGGAGACTATGGAAGGCTATGAATGTCACTGCTCAAATGGATTTCAAGGAAAATATTGTAACGAACGTAAGAAATACTACCACTCTACTAGATTCTTTGCAATATCATTACTACTTTACTACTTTTACTACTATATACTACTACTACTACTATGACTACTACCATGACTTCTACTACTACTACTACTACTACTACTACTACTACTATTACTACTACTACTACTACTACTACTACTACTACCACTACTACCACTACTACTACTACTACTACTACTACTACTACTACTACTACTACTACTACTACTACCACTACTCTATTACTACTACTACTATTCCTACTACTACTACTACTACTACTACTACTACCACCACTACTACTACTACTATTGCTGCTACTACTGAATTTCATATTATTACTAATAGTGGTAGTAGTACTACTATATACTACTATAAGTTTTCCCGTCCAATTTCATCAGAGTTGCATTTAAACTAATGAAATGACGTTCAAATTCGAAATATTTTGTCAACCCTCTGCACACATTGTTCATTTTCATTTATCAGCATTCAACTCCGTTCTATATCATTCCTTTGAATTTTGTAGAAATTCAATTTAGGGAGAAATTCGTTCAAATTAATGGCCCAAAGTTTTCATTTAATTTCGCTACGACGAAGTGATCGTTTAATTTCGCCTAAAATACCATTTTTAATTTCATTTATCGGCACACATATTTTCACTTTAAACGTCCAAATTCAGATAACATGTTTCTGTGTTCATTTTCTTTTTATTACGTTATACAATATTTGTTTCCAAACTTTACCCTATCTTTCTATTTTTTTTCTGATCTTTTCAGTTATAATCATTTTATTCCATTAAATTTGATAAAGACGTAATTCACGTAACACTTATAGGATATGGTTGTAAGCGGTTATTCTTTTAGTGATTAATGAGTGGGTGCAGGGGCAGATCCAGGATTTCCCAAAGGGGGAGGGGCACATTTTCCCGAGGAATTTGACGATAAAAAAAAAAGGTTTTAACCAAAGAATAAGGGTATTTCGTCCACGAAAAAAAAACAATTGTACCTCTCAAATGGGGGGAGGGGGGTGGCACTAGCCGGCTGTGTCACCCCCCTGGATCCGCCAGTGAGTTGGTGGATGACCTATGCCAATGTTTGGTATTTTTTCTTCATCATCTTCTTCTTTCTTATTTTACATAATTGTAATTTATATCGTTTGGGGGAAGGGATAAAAAACAGGCTTGACCACAGTCTATAGTTAAGAAAAGTGGAACAAAAACTAGTTGTTGTTCCGATGACGGTTTATCAGATGGATGATACATTTCAGTAAAATTGTAAACATCCAATTTAGAAGTAAACCCATTTCCAAAATTATTCAAAAAAAGTATAAAAAAAAACCAATGAAAAACACTGTCCATATCCCATAAGTGATTGCATATTAATGATTTTGAATTCCTAAACGTTCGCAAGGAGGGTACCGGTGCAAATTTGAAAACACTTCTTCAGCTATTTTACTTTGATAGTTCTTTACTTGTTTAAATGAGATAACCGTTAAATCGTGTGCCAATATAATTAAATTGAATTAAATGTTAGGCTATGCATATGTTGATCTCATTGGTCATTCAAATTAGTTGCAAATTGAATTATTACATCATTAAATCGGTTGATATTTTGACGAAATTGGACGGGAAAACCTATACTGCTAATACTATTTCTTCCCCTACCACTGTACTACTACGCCATGAGCTGCTAGTACTATTAGAACATCTTCTGTCAGTGTTTGGGACCGGGGGTGCTGAGGAAAAATGGTTTTCACGAGAAAATGTTTAGAGGCCATGTTGGTACCAAGGAATTTGGAAAGGAAAACAAGTTTTTAATACAAAATGGAGGTCATTTTGGGAAAATTTTTCATTTTTACACTTCTTTCCCGCTTCATAGGGCCATGTAATAATGATATTATAACAAACTACTACTACTACTTCAACTACTACTACTACTCCTGTTGCTACTACTACTGCTGCGACCAAATCCAAGAATATCAAAATATCGAACTATCATATTTGATATATAAAAAAACACTGCTTATTGCTAAAATCACTTGAAATATATGTATGTATGTGTGTATATATATATTCATTAAACAGATATCGACATCTCGAATAATTTGATTTAAATACACTGTTGGTCATAAAGGTGTAATAAAATATTTTTGAATAAAAATCGACAGTTTTGTTGGTATTTGAAAGCCTACGCGTAGACAAAATGGTAATTGAGTGATCACATAATGTTTCCCCATTACACAGGTGACATTATAACATGATAAATTTGGGTTACGTAATAAATTATTTTGTTGTAGACTATAATAGCCTATGCATATGATATTCTGTCCCTTTCCCTGATTAAGCACTGTGTATAAGAAGGTTGCATTTTTTCGAGTTCCTTGTACCGTTTGAAATAAAAATCGGTAGAGACGTTCCCTGGACTATACCTGGTCCAACGGCAACAGCAACACGCGAGAGAGTGGAAGCACTGCGACAGGAGGGCTACAAGCAGACTGATATTGCAGAAGTCCTAGGGATATCACAGAGTGCAGTCTCTAAGATCCTGAAACGTCAACGTGAGGCGGGGAATGTGCGGCCACGGAAATCTCCAGGACGTCCCAGATTAACCACAAGAAGAGATGATCGCCAACTGTTGAATTTCAGCTGCAGAAACCGGAAATTGCCCACGAGCCGTCTTCGTCGCTTGTGGAGGAGATATCATGGGATCAACGTTTCCCGGTCAACCGTTAATCGCAGATTGCTCCAACATGGTTACCGAACACGACGGTTGACCAAATGTCCACGCCTGTCTGTTCGCCACAGAGTAGCTCGTCTTCTTTGGGCTAGGGAGCACAGAAGGCTTCATCCACGACATTGGCAACATGTGGTCTTCACGGACGAGAGCCGGTTCATCCTTGACCGAAAGGATGGGAGACAACGAGTTCGTCGATTAGCCGGGGAAAACCTTCGCAATGAATGTATTTACGAGACGATTCAAGGCAGAGGCGGCTCAGTGATGATATGGGCCGGCATCCATTATGGAGGGAAAACGCCACTGGTGGTTCCCGACGGAAACGTCAACGCCGCCGCCTACATGGATATCTTGGAGTTCCACTGTCTTCCATATGCAAGACGAGTGTATGGGCACAATTTCCGACTGCAGGATGACAACGCTAGACCGCACAGGGCCGCTGCAGTAAGGGAATTCCTGGAGGCAGAGGGCGTCGTACAGTTGCCATGGCCAGCTTGTTCGCCAGATATGATCCCCATAGAGCATGCATGGGATGCCCTAGGCCGAGCCATCAACGACAGAGAGGTCATTCCTCAAAATCTGCAGGAGTTGGCAGATGTTCTGAGGGAAGAATGGGACGCTATGCCTGTTGACGTCATCAACAAGCTAGTGGACAGCATGCCACGACGTCTGCATGCGCTGGTTCGTGCCAGGGGTGGACATACCCGATACTAGTGACTGAGTAAGAACAATGACTCAAGTTTGATGCAAATTTGTCCATGAAATCACAAAAAAGAAGTCATCTGGAAAACTGAGAGAGATTGAAAATGATCCTTTAATTTACTGTATATTGTCGTCATTGTTGTTCTATGCTCATGACATCCATCGCTTAGGACATAAACTTGTTAAATATCACTGTCAAACGTGTGCAAAAGGCAGAATAATAAAGTAAAGTGGTTATCATGCACCATAAATGCCATATTCAAATCATGTTGTAATAATTACGCTGTGAAAATTTGGTGAAAAAAGAAAATTCCACCCTTATGACCAACAGTGTAGTTCACCAAATTGGCGATTCTTGAAAAAGAGACATTGGCATAGTTTTTACCAGCATGCTATGTCTTTTTCCAAGTTCCTTAGCTTCAATGGTTGATTGAAATTTATTATGATCATAAACATTTATAATACCGTTGCGTTTTACATTTGTTTTTATATCTCTTTTAAACATCTGACGAATTATACCGAGTTTTATATATTATATAATTCTCTTCAATTTTGATATTATTTTCCACGACAGAGTCTCTCGTGTCCGCAGCAAGTGCATACACAACCAATAAAGGTAAAACATTAACATTTTTCACCTAAAATATGAAGGGGTTAGGTTTTAAAAAATTGAAAAATAAAAAGACCCGCATAATTTTGTTTTCATAAAATGTGACTTTATGTTCCAATGATGTGGTTTTATGTTTGTTAAGTTTATTACATTTAGTAACACTGTAAAATAGATGAATGAAAAAAAAACATTTTCTCTGGATGGCTAAAAGTTGACTTAACAATTTTTGTATATAAATTCTTCAAACACACACCCACTCACCCCCACGCACACACACACATATATATGTATATATATATGTGTGTGTGTGTGTGTGTATTTAAGTGACAGTAAATGATATCAATATTAAATCTTATTAGACCTTAACCTCACCTTCAATTTTTTTTTATTTGTATTATTCATATTTGGGCGTTGTGGCTTACGCCTGCCTGTAATCCAAGCTATGTTGGGAAAATACAATTGATGCAGAGGTTCAAAGTTCGAGCCATGGTCACGTTTTTCTTTTTATATAATGATGTAAAAGCTCAGTCCAATACCTAAATAATCAAATCTTATTGATACACGTCTTAAAAAAAACCTCGTTTACACAGACGCATACTCTTTTATTGACAAGAAATTCAACACTTTTTTTTGCATCAACTAATATGCCTAACAAAATTTTAAATATCTTCATAAAATGCGAATCCTCCACTGAAGGACAAAGGGCGATTTTAAGTTCAGTGTTGACCTTTTTTTGTTGGTGTTAGGTCAATTTTTACAAGAGTATACCATCAAACATAAACTGAAGATGGTCCTGAAAAGTCACTCACTAGTTGTTGAGATGTCAATAATGTGATCTGGATCAGTTTTACAAACTCAAAATAGGTTTTGGAGCTAGGGGAAGCAATCCAAATTGTGCTTCCAACACCAACGCCAGCACCGAACTTGAAATCACTCATCAACTAGGTTGCAAACATGTTAGATTAGTACCTTTTCATGATTTGTTTTAAAATGTATAGTGCTGTAATACACATACACAGTTTGCAACCAATGAACATCCGTCATTTCCATACTAAGGCTTACAAAAAACTTTTCCACCCCGAGACACAACCTCACACACACCCACACCTTTCTCTCACACACTCACCCTCACACACATACCCACACACGTGCGCACTCCCTTTAGCTTTCATTTACCCACGTCCAAACTCCTAACCCCACAACTCAATTCACACACTTCACCAACAATACACACGCACATACTCCCCACACCCACACACAAATACATTATAATCCCAGAACAAAAACATTAGTTACGTCTCACAAAATAACGCAATGTACATTAAAACAGCTCAAAAGCACGCTCTTTATTCATATTTCAAGTTTAACCACGATATTATTCAATAAACACTATAATAGCACATAATACATAAATTCTATAGACTTTATTTTTCAAGTGCACCATATAAAATTCAATGAAGTCGTATGAGGTACATTACGGTTCTGATGTTACATTGCCTGGTCGTGTCTAAAGGACTACAGTGTATTGGACCTTTGGTATTCTAAGCATCTGTCAACCTTTATGGGAAGGCCCGGAAATAATTATGACGCTGTAATTACACTTGCATACGGTTTGTCCTCTTGTAATGTTATGCTGCTTTTTTTCAGCTGATACAATCCCTCCAAACGTCACATGCCCTGAGGATATCTCGATCACTGTGGAACTTGGGACTTTTAAAACATCCCTCAACTTTACCGAGCCATCAGCCACTGATATGTCAGGCAAAGTTCGATTGGTCTCTGGAAGTCATCTCTCGGGTGATGACTTTCTGGTTGGGTCGACCGTCGTGGAGTATATCTTTTCTGATGGGAGCGGAAATCAAGCATCGTGCAACTTTAAGGTTGTCGTCAATACTAGTAAGTGTTAAGAGATTCTTATTTTCATAATTATCATATATTGAACACACATCGTACATATGCCACCACCCCTCCCCCTTCCCCCCCAAAAAAAACACGATCAAGAAAAAGTAATAATAAAATGAATCGAAATTAGAAAGGAATGGAAATGAAAATGGTGAGGTGTGATTTTATTATGTAGACATTGTGTTAATCTGCAAAAAAAACGCAAAATTAGACCCTCATTTTTAAAAGGTAAAATTTTTTGCTTACTCGCTTCTCCAACTCGGAATTTAAAGATTTTTTTTCTAATACGCTAATACCCCCAACGTGTTAATCTACACTACCCACACCCTTATCCCTTTATCTTTCCTTACACACCCACGTGCTCAGAAAGCGAACCTTCATGTCGAAAAATTCCTCAAATCAACATGGAACACTCTAAAGCTCACATTTTACCCACCACACACAAACACACTTAACCTCTCACAAACACCCCCGCACATACAACTGGCTCTTTATTGTATGGATCTATTAAATGAGTAGATTAGGTTTGATGTCGAAATCACAAATTAAGTTTCTTTATGGTTGTGATTGTTTTAATACCTGATTTCTAAGAAAGCATGAATGCTTGTAAGCAAGCGACCAGAGAACCGACGGCTTAAGGTCCTGTCGTTGAACCTGGTAACGAGGATTATGCACTAGCGCACCAAGTGGGAATCGAACCCGGCCACCGGATTCCGAGACCCCCGCTCTACCGACTGAGCTATCGCGCCTCCTTTTTTTTTTATTATTATTATTTTTTTAAATTTATTTATTTACCACTTGTGGGATGGAACACCCTATCAGCAAGTGCTGTTTTTCGTAGGGGTCCATAACCAATTGTATCCTGCTTTTTTTCCAGCCGACACGACCCCTCCAAATGTTATCTGTCATCCTGATATCTCCATCTCTGTGGAGCTTGGTACTGTGAAAACACCCGTGTTCTTCACCGAGCCTTCTGCTGATGATATATCAGGCAATATATCATCAGAAACTAGATCGCATGCCCCAGGTGACGAATTCCCGGTAGGATCAACTTTAATCGTGTATGTGTTTGCTGATGGGAGTGGAAATTTTGAATTATGCACCTTCGTGATTTATATCGAAGCCTGTGAGTACTAACCGTCGGTTTAATATTTTTTAATACTTTAGGCAATCCAGAGATCGTAGGATCGTCCTGACGAATAGCAAAGCATCTCTGCTCTAAACGTCGAGATCAGTTCTTACAGAGCTACCATAAGAAAGATAAGCAAACGGTCCTTCCCATGACTTATTTACATGGTGCAACCGCTAATCCCATCTAGTCTTACCACCATGCAAACAGGGACCTGGGAACGATCTTTTCAGTTGGGGTGCTGAAATCTCTCCTCAAAGGTGGGGGGGGGGGGGACACAATTGATTTTCCATAATTACACACACACACACACACACCTCTAAGGGCACACATACACAAACCCTCACACACACATATATATGTACATAATTATATATGACAGTCACTTCTTAGCTTTCAGGCTTCTTATAAAAGAACATAGATATATAATTAGATAAAAAATTAAATAACTCGAGCGCGAAGCGCGAGCTATTTGTTTTTTGGGGAAATTTCATGTATTTTGTCCTGAAAATTGAACATTTTGAGCAATGTTTGTGGTCCTGAACAAGATGTGTATGTAACAAATAATAACTGCGAACGTGATCAGCGCGAGCAGATATTTTTTATATACGCTCTGGTCTGATCGAAAGGAAAGTGTAATAAGGACTGTTTGCAGTTACCCATTAAGACGATAGATCTATCAACAATCAAATAATGCGAGCGCGAAGCGCGAGCTGAAAAAATTTACATTCCGACCTAAATACTGGACATTCTAAGCACTTTTTGTAATCATGAACAAGATATGTATATAACTATACAATTGATGCGAGCGGAAACAAAATTGAGATTTCAGACAAAAAAAACCGATACATTCTAAGCACTTTTCTAATCATGACGAGGATCGATATATACCTATACAATTGATGCGAGCGCGAAGCGCGAGCGGAAATAAAAATGAGATTTCAGACCTAAAAACGGGACATCTTAAGCACTTTTCTAATCATGAACAGGATAGGTACATAACTATACAATTGATGCGAGCGCGAAGCGCGAGTGGAAATAAAAATGAAAATTCAGACCTAAAAAAAGGACATGTTAAGCACTTTTCTAATCATGAAGAGGATTAGGTATATAATTATACAATTTATGCGACCGCAAAGCGCGAGCGGAAACAAAATTGAGATTTCAGACCTATAAACGGGACATTCTATTCATGTTTTGTAAATCAAGAAAATGATGGGTAATTGGAAATATATTCTTACATTAATAATGTGAGCGCGAAGTGCGAGCAGAAAATTTTTGATATTCTGATCTGAAACTCCACACTGAATGTAATATGGTTTGAACAGACAAGGAAAAATCAGACGAACATAAGAATAAAGATTTGATTAAAATCTGACAAGGAATATCAAAGTTATTGCATTTTAAAGATTAGCATTATTCCAGTTTTAAGCATGTCTTCATTAATATTCAATGAGCAAGCTGATGATGTCATATCCCCACTTGTTCTTTTGTATTTTATTAGGTTTATTCAATATTTTCCCTTCAAGAACCAAAAACAGTTGAATTGACAACTGATTTAGTCTATTAGATATTCTTTGCTGCAACTTATTTCATTATAAGGGAGACATATCATTTACACTGGTATGAAAAAAATGAAAGAATTTTGATTCCATGTAATAACACAAGAAACAGGATAGTGGGGATGTGACATCTTCAACCCACATGGGCGGAAATCCAAGAGAGATCGACAGGGGGACGTGTCCCCCCTACCAAAAAAAGTTGGGGAACACAATATCAAATGTCCCCCTACTATTTTTGGTCTTTCATGGAGAAAAATACATCACTTCACAAACGAAATAATACATGTATTTTGGACCCAATGACCTTACATTTTGGGTGAAAACCTTTTTTTTTTTTTTTTTGGGGGGGGGGCTTGTCAAATTTTGTTAGGGTTAAAATGACCTAAATTTAGAGTGATAACCTTTTTTTTTTGCTTGTCAAATTTTCCAGGCCCTGGGGACAGATTTCCGCCCATGTCAACCAACCTATTAAATATTCATGACGACATGCATATCACTATTTTCATAAAATATTGCTAAACTTTAGAATTAAATAACTTAACTATTTGTTATCAGATTTTCATAAAATTGTATTTGATATAAATATTTTCAGCCAGGAGTAACCCCAAAACAAGCTGCGTATCTGAATAAACATGCGTGCGCGTGTTTAGAGTTAGACCTAAATCTGGGGATTCTAAATAAATTTTTATTATAAAATCAATAATGCGAGAGCGAAGCGCGAGCAGAAAATATTTGATATTCCGATCTGAAAAAGGTGAATTTAAACACTATATTAAGTACTGTGTCGGAAAATTCTGAAGTGGGGGGAGTTCTACAAAACGTTCATTTTCATTACATTTCTGTCATTTATCAACTTACGACTAGATTTCCAGGAGGTGCTGCCCCCCGGGGGGGGGGGGGCACTCAGTATATAATGCATAGTGGGTATGTGCCGCGGAGGGGACCCCCATTTTTACACTCAAATTTCCGTTCCAAGGCATAGCATTTTTTTCTTATTGAGAAAAAAAACAAAGAAAGCCGCTCCAAAGCATAGCATTTTCTTCTTATAGAGAAAAAAGAAGAAAGAAATCCGCTCCAAAGCTTCGCATATTTTCCGTTACGCCGTTCCGGTCGCAATTTTGGTGAAAAGCGGCCGCAGAGCGCTGTCCGACCATCGCCTCTGCGCTAGCGCGCCCGGCAGTCGTGCCGCAGGCTAGCTGCATACACGTTCCATAGGGATGCATACGCACTCACACGCAGGCGACCCGTTCCAAGGACCGCCGCACAGTGGGCCTGAATGAGTTGAAAGTGCGCCAAAATTATATTCCGTGTTATATTTTTACTTTAACATGTTGTTAAAGGGTAATTTTGGGCGTAGAATCGACTGAACATAATTTAAAGCCGATATGACGTCACTTTGATGCAAAATTTTGATTGGCTACTTAAAACCTATCTGTGAAAAGACAAATTACGCTAAACAATGTGTAGTATATAAATTTTGTGTTATGTGTTACTTTAAGATTGACCAGAGTGAATGTTGGTTTATGCTTCTCACATGCCTAACAAGTGTGAATGAGATCCTGAAAATAATTATATGGCATCAAAGTGATCTTTAGATTAAACAAATACTTAAAAATCTGAAAAATATTAACCGTGCTTTATCAAGCGGTGTAGACTTGGGTAAAACGCATAGTATATAGGACCACGAATGTTTTACTGTGAGGAGGGCTTTTGGCTGAAATTATTCTTCAAGTAAATTTTATCTCTGGAAGAGGGGCGGGTAGCCCTTATATGCGTTATCAACCTTTATTTTATTTGCATTATGCCCGGAATTCATGTCTTTTTCATGGAATGGAAGGGGGAATCGTCCTCGCCGTGCAAAAATGAAAGGCAATGTATACCCCACACGGTGCGCTGCGATGACTGCGCGGTATAAAAATGACCGTTTTTGAACAGGTTTTGGGGGTGTTGTGCCAAGTAAAATCGGCTCTAACATGAAAACGGGCAAAAACGGGCCGCTAAATTTGGTATCGACTTAAAGCTTAGACATCTGGCAAAATGATGATGATAGAATTTAAACGGAAATTCACGGAAATATAAACGTTTCTAATGTAAATGCTAAAAACATGGATTATCAGCCTATTTCGAGGAATAATTGTTCTATAAACCTCCTGAAATGTGTCTTTTATCTAATTTGAACCATTTCACACGAAAAAATAATATATCAGGATTATGTGGGTGCCATTTCAGATTCCTACATGAAAAACCTCATGTGAAAATGCTTGTTTTTCAACTGAGTTGTCATACACGCGGCATTTCGCAAAATGTCACATTTTACGATTTGAGGTAGGAAATTAATAACCTTTATGCAAATTCCCGAATGAAATATTTTGCTGAAGTATTCTTCAAAGTGTTGTCTTTCAGCTGGGCATGACAAAAATTAAAAATCTGAAATTGCCCAAAATGACTTTTGGCGCACTTTTGTTTCGCCCCGGCCCACTGTGCGCCGTTTTCACAAACATTTGTAGTTCCGAAGCCTGTTCCGAGGACCCTCCTTTTTACAACAAGCCCGCTCCAAGGCCCCCGTTTTTTGTCTCGCCCGCGGCACATACCTACTACTTTTTGGGTCGAGTGCCCCCCCCGGGGTGCTGCCTATGGAAAATAACACATGCAGCAGCCCCAAATTTTTAGGGTGCTTCACCCCCAGCACCCCCGCTTCCCAGGGCCATGGGGCAGGGCGAAAAAGACTGTGAAATTTGAGTTCTATTGTCTGACTTAAGTAATTGTTTATACAAAACACAGGCGGTCGGGCGCGCGCACACTTGATTCGACATAAAACCTGGAAGTTTCAAGTCCAACCACACCCATATCCCATATGTCTTTTCCTGCTATCGAGTAGTGTGTAAACTATGCGCTTGAATATCCAGATTTCTGCTACAAGACGCGGCAAATAAAGTATTTGAACTCAGCGAGACTTTGGTTTCGACTCGAACTAAATTTTTAAAGCGTTTTGTCTTGAACCAAAACCTGCAGCCTGTTGCATAAAACCTTTTTCCTGAGAAAACTCCGGTAAAAACTGAAAAATATTAGTCTGATTTCTGCCATTGACTTTAACACAGGGCAAAAACAATGGTAAAAAATACCTGAGTTTTATCAGGTAAAAAGTTTTATGCAACAGGCCCCTAGTGTCTCATCGGAATTCTATACCGCATGTCAGAAAAATACACATTTATCCATGTTATATGGGAAGTATAACCAAGAAGGCCCGTTCCGATTATTTTCAGAATTTAGGACTGAAACTGAACGGGTCATAATTAAAACAAATTTTAGCTCGCGCTTCGCACTCGCATTATTTGGTTAGTAAAATACGTATGATATTAATTAAATCTGACAACAAAGACTAAGAATGCCACTCTTTAGGTCTGAATATCAAACATTTTCAGCTCGTGCTTCGCGCTGGCAATATTTGAATAGCGAGTACCATTATCATGATTACAATTACTTCAAGTGTTTAGGTGTAGTTAAAAAAAAAACAATCAGCACGCGCTTTGCGCTCGCATGAGATAACTTTGGTGAAATATGTATGTATGCTCGTCATGAATTCTTTTCAAAGATAGTCCTTAAAAATTTCCCTGTTTCTGGTCAGTATATGCCAAAATTTTAACGTCTTTTGGTCTGACGCGGCTGGGGTTTGAACCCCGACCACCCGGTTGTGAGACGGACGCTCTACCAACTGAGCCAACACCGGTCAATTACATCTAATCACATGAATCACTTTTTGTAGTCATTGTCATCATGATTATCGTACGCATCTCACTAATCAAATATTGTAACAAAAAGTTGCTTTAAATGCAAGCACAACAATGACAATTTCAGACCTGAAGAGGGGCAGTCTAAGGCTTATTTGTAGGAATTCATTAAGACCATACGTATTTCACTAACCAAATGATGTGAGCGCGAAGCGCGAGCTGAAATTTTTTGATATTTAGATGAGAAAAAGAGACATTTTAAGGACTGAATGTATACGAATTAATGAAGTGCACACATATCTCTCCAATCCACTAATGCGAACGTAAGCACGGACATAATTTTTTTATATGCAGACCTTAAAATGGGGTAATCACTTTAAGTAGTCTTGAAAAAGAAGCATATATGTCACTACAAAAAAAAACACAATAGCTCGAAGTGATGTATATTGACTTGAAAACATTATGTTTTAGTAGAACAGGATTAAATATCTCATTATAACAGACAATGCGAGCACCAGGAATGATGAAGACATTAGGCCAAGAGCATTAGGCCAAAATAGGCTTAAGAAAGAAAACTTCTGGTAACGAGCTGATTTTTCCAGGATAGGTCCAGGAAAATGTCTAGAATAACATACTAAAAGTCCTCATAAATCCTCCGTGGGGGTTTTCCGTAATCCAAGATAGCGTCCGAAATGGCCGCCATTCACAGAAAATGGACATAACTCACTCATTATTCACACTACACACGAAATTTTTATGCATATTTCATGGTTCAAAGAGGTAAAAGATCTAGTGATACAAGTTAGAGTGAAAATAAGCAGACTAGGGTACCTAAAAATCCAAGATGGCGTCCAAAATGGCTGCCAAAGCTTAAAAATCCACTATTCATCAATTACTTCCTTTAATGTCTTTAATTGTGTTTCTATTCAATGGTTTGAATGGTCAAGTAATAAATTGGGACAAGTTACAAGGACAGTCAGTGGTCAAGTATGTCCAAAAATCCCAGATGGATTTCAAAAATGGATTCTAAAATGGCTGTTTTTACTTACGAATGGACATATTTCATTCAATATCTGCCTGACGTATATGATTTTGGTGTCTAAACCATGGTTTCAAAGGTCAAATAATACATTTGAACAAGTTGAAAGGACATTCAGTGGTCAGGTATGTCAAAAAATCCAAAATGGCTTCCAAAAATTGAGTCTAAATTGACCGCTGTTACTGAAAAATTGACATACTTTATTAAAAAATCCACCTGAGAGATAGGATTTTGGTATCTAAACCATGATTTGAAAGGTCAAATAATACATTTGGACAAGTTAAAAGGATATTAATTTGTCAGGTATGTCAAAAAATCCAAGATGGCTCCAAAAAATGGAGTCTAAATTGTCCGCTGTTACTGAAAAATTTACATACTTCATTAAAAAATCCACATGAGATATATATTTGTGGTGTCTAAACAATGGTTTAAACTTAAGGGTCGAATAATATATTAGCACAAGTAAAAAGGACAGTCAGAGGTTCAGTATGTCTACAAATCGAAGACGGCTTCTAAAAATGGAGTCTAAAGTGGCCGCTGATATATACAAAGTTCATTTAATATCTGCATGGGAGGTAAGATTTTGGTGTCTAAACCATGGTTTATAGGGTCAAATAATACATTTGGTCTAGTTAAAAGGACAGACAGTGGTCAATTATGCCAAAAATGCAAGATGGCTTCTAAAAAATTGGTATAAATGAAAAATCGACAGTCTGATTAATATACACCTAAGAAATATGTTTTGGTGTCTAGACCATGGGCCAGTGGTTCAGTATGTTAAGAAATTCAAGATAGTTTAAAAAAATGGAGTATAAATAAGTTATATCGGGAGGAGAGACTTGTGGGTTATATTGATTCAGTTTGCTTTTCGCCTACCAGGCACAGGTGACGCCAAAACAAATAATAATGATAATAAAACGTCTTCTGAGACTTACAAGTGGACATAATTAATTCAATATCTGCCTAAAAAATATGATTTTGGTGTTTAAACCATGGTTTGAAGGGTCAAATAATATTTTGGGATTGTTAACAATGATAATGCAGTTGTCCATTTTTCCTAAAAATCCAAAATGGTTTACAAAATGGCGTGTAAATGACTCCAATCACTTAAAAATGATCATAATTCATACGATATCCTCATGTGAGGAATATTGTGGTGTCTTCGCTTAAATACATTTGGGAAAATAATCTTAAGGATTTAGGAGTAGGTAACAGCAGGCATTTTTGCTCAATTTGGGAACCCAATTGCACATAAATTATAATGGAATAATTCTTGAGATCGACTTGTCCTAAATATATATTTGACATTTTAAACCATAGTGCAGAAACAAAATTTATTTCTCACAGGTGAATAATGAGTATGACTATTTTTAAGCGATGAGAGTTAAACGCCATACCGGAAGCCTTCTTGTATTATATAGCAAAGTGGACAATTGCATATCATAAGCTGTCCCAAAGTATTATTTGACACTTGAAACTATAGTATAGACACCCACATATTATCTCTCAGGAGGATATGAAATTAACTAAGTTATTTTGTAAGAAACATCGGCCATTTTTGGAAGTCATCTTGGATTTTCGGACATACTGGACTACTGACTGACTTTTTAAGTTGTCCCAATTTTTCATTTGGCTCTTTAGACCATGGGTTTAAAAACCAAAATCATACCTCACAGGCAGATATTGAATGAAGTATGTATTTTTTAAGTACCAGCAGTCAATTGAACTCCATTTTTTGGAAGCTATCTTGGATTTTTGGACATACTAGACCACTGACTGTCCTTTTAACTTGTCCGAATATTTTTATTTGACCCTTCAGACCATGGTTTAGATACCAATATCTTATCTCCCATGCAGATATTAAATGAGCTATGTCAATTTTTATGTAACAGCAGCCATTTAAGATTCCAATTTTAGAAGCCGTCTTCGATTTTTGGACATACTGGACCTCTGAATGCCCTTTCTACTTGTGCTTATGTATTGTTTAGACACTTAAACCATGGTAAAGACACCACAATCATATCTCTCAGGTGGATTTTTAATGAAGTATGACAATTTTTCAGTAACAAGCAGTCAATTTAGGATCCATTTTCGGAAGCCATCTTGGATTTTTGGACATACTTGGCCACTGAATGTCCTTGTTACTTGTCCCAATTTATTACTTGACCATTAAAACCATTAAATAAAAACAAAATTAAAGTAATAGATGAATAGTGGATTTGTAGGCTTTGGGAGCCATTTTGGACGCCATCTTGGATTTTTAGGTACCCTAGTCTGCTTATTTTCACTCTAACTTGTATCACTAGATCTTTCCGCCTCTTTAAACCATGAAATATGCATACAAATTTCGTGTGTAGTGTGAATAATGAGTGAGTTATGTCCATTTTCTGTGAATGGCGGCCATTTTGGACGCCATCTTGGATTACGGAAAACCCCCACGGAGGATTTATGAGGACTTTTAGTATGTTATTCTAGACATTTTCCTGGACCTATCCTGGAAAAATCAGCTTGTTACCAGGAATTTCCATTTTAAACCTAATGCTCTTGGCCTACATAGGCCCTGAGCAAATTATGTTTCCTAAAGTTATGAACAAAATATTTCTTAATATTTAAAATAATATAATACAGTGAGTCCCAGAAAAAAAAACGAAACCGAGATTTATCGATGATTTTTCATAACTTAATCACAAATAAAATAGACAAGTGACCTACTATTTTAAAGCTTAGAATATCCTCTTTCATCTGAAATTACTTAGATTATTTTTCATTCACGCATGAGTGAGCAAAAACAATTTGAAGAGGGGATACCAAAAAGTCACTTGGCGGGCTGTATCTGGGTTTCACAAAAAAAAACACATTAAAAAAAAAGTTCATTATCTGTTCTTCAATTTGATACTTCAATTACAGAAAATGGTCAAGAAAAAACAAAGTTCTGGTTATTTGAAATAAGGCTTGAATTTCAATAACTTCATAAAAATAATAAAGAGGTTCTACAGCAGCCATTCTCAATTACTTTTTTTGGAGCGCCACATTTCTTGTTGAGAACCTGTAATGCTCCACTATCCATTACGCAAACCAGCAATGTATCAGCGGAGGGGGTCCAGGGGCCCCTGGTGGGGGTCGAGGGGGCAGAGCCCCCAGAAGTTTTGGAACATGAAGCCTTTTAAATTGCCCAGAGGGGCTCTAATTAATATCAACAGAAGAAATACAAATGCCAACAAACTACACACTATCAATAATAAAAGAAAAATGACCAGTGACTTTTTCACATCATATATCAATGGTACCACTAGTTCAGACTGTTCAGCACCAGATCTATTGGCTAAAGCAAGTGGCGTAATGAGAAAAAAAAAAATGAGAGGGCTAGATATGGCAGCTGAGGCAAAAATATTGAACTTTTCATTACAAAATTATATATTTTGACATAATATTTATGAAAATAATAAAATGTTCCACTCTTTCCTTTTCTGTCACTTTTCTCCTTTTTTTTTCTTGGCCGTGAAACACTTGGGGGCCCCCAATCTGTACGCCAGTGGCTGAAGTTACGTTCCCCGATTTTGCAAGGGCTGAAAATTAGGCGTTGCACTGCACTAACGCCCAAAATGACCCTCTCTCTCTCTACAACTCACGCGCGGTATCATTCATTCAGTTCGTGTTAAGCAAGAGTGCATGCAGGCAATCACGACAGGCAATACATCTGAGCATACATGTATTTCACTTTTACAACATCGGATTTTAATCGGCCCCGGAAACAAAGTTTCTGCT
This sequence comes from Lytechinus pictus, assembly GCF_037042905.1. Lineage (NCBI taxonomy): Eukaryota > Metazoa > Echinodermata > Echinoidea > Temnopleuroida > Toxopneustidae > Lytechinus > Lytechinus pictus. Next base: position 6,645,884 of record NC_087252.1, read on the forward strand.
TGATATGTCCCAAATTCATATTCTTTTATGATCAGGATGTTCTTTGAATATCATATTATTTGATGTTTAACTCTTAACCAAATCGTATACTCTGGAAATGCAAAATTTCTCGCCGTTGAAATAGAAATCCTAAAAACGGGGTTTTCAAATCACTTGTGTGGCACATAAACTTTGTACATAGAATAAATAAAAAGGAGAACACCATCGATCCTTCATAATAAGGGGTTATCGGTGCTAAATTGGACAAAATTTGAAGAAATCAATTAACAATTAAGTGTCAAATAAAGAGTTTTTGTTTTCTATTTGTATTAAAATGATCACCAAATCCTTATTTCCAGGTTACTGGTAGAAACATTTTTTTCTCCCCAATTTTTCCTCATTTTTTTTATACCGGCTCCCAAGCGCAACTCCGCAAGGCTCGGTGCGCCACAAGTGGCGCGCGCGCCACCATTTGAGAATCCCTGTTCTACAGGCAAGCGTTCAAACTCACTTGACACTCCGTTTTGTTGGCGATCAGCCATGCATTAATTCTTTTTTTAACCGTGTGATAGTTTCTGCGGGAAACCGGTGAAAACACATTTATTTAATGAAATAATGGAAATACAAGCTTTGTTTTGAGGGAACATAACTTTTTTACTTCTTGACCATTTTTGGTGATTAAGGTATCAAATTAAAGAGCAGATATTGAACTTTTTAGGCATGTGATTTTCTTTTTGAAATTCAGATACCCCCCGCCAAAAGAGTTTTTGGTATCCTTTCTTCAAATTGTTTTTGCTCACTCATGCGTGAATGAGGAATAATCTAACTAATTTCAGATGAAATTCTAAGCTTTGCAATGGTTAGGTCACTTATCTATTGTATTTGTGATTAAGTTATGACAAATCATCGATAAATCTCGGTTTCGTTTTTTGTGGGACGCACTGTATAACACTATAATGTGCAATAATTTTTTTTTTTTTTTTTTTTTATCAGTTACGCCACTGATATAGGCTATTGTATACCTTGGGATCATCTCTCAGTTACATAAACATAATTTTAAGACGCGAACGGGCTGATCAAGCAAACGCTCAAGCTGCTCTGAAGGAGCTTTATAAAACCCAAGCAATTAATGCTTAAACGCACAAGCAAAATGTTCGTTTTATGCATACGCTTTTTAGCGGCGGGGGGGGGGGGGGGGGGGGGCTTGGGGGACTCATGCCCCCCCCCAAAAAAAAAATCACGACCAAGAAAGGAAAGGAAAGAGAGGAGGGTGAAACACGATTATTTTTATATATTATGTCAAAATCTATCACAAATTTTGAGTTTTGATATAAAAGTGTCAAAATTTTTTCCTCGCTCGCAACTTTTAATCGATTTTACGCAATAGGCCTTATTTAGTCCCCTCAAAATATTTGGCTCATTATGCCACGAGGGAGGGGGGGGGGGGGGAGCGGGTAGATTACACATGCCATCCCCAGCATCCAGACCCATGTGTAACGTAATGTTTATCAAATTGAATATTCTTTTAAAAATTCAAATCTTCTGGCGATCACTACAAAATCCCACCCTATCCATCTTTTTTAGCTTGAGTGTGTGTGTGGGTGGGGGGGGGGGGGGACTTCATCACATGCTGTCAAAGCCCTGGTAGTACAATTTATTCATCGCGAAATCAAAAGGACACGAAAACCTAGGATTCAATATTCAAAGCTGTATTGAAAGATAGTGAAGCAATTCATATTAAGGTTGAGTTCATTCAAGTATGGACCTACAAATTAGTTTATTTTCTCATTGGGTTGTTTATTAACTAATTAACTTCATGCGTCGAATTCGTTCGTTTTTATGGTTTTTATGTCTCAACAGATGACTTCCATTACCCCTTGGGCCTGCAGAGTGGAATCATTCCAGATTCAAGTTTAACGGCTTCAAGTTCATGGAAGGGCAGTTTGTATGTTTGTTCAGCGCAAAGGGTGCGTTTATTCACTGTCGAAGAATTCAAAAATGGCATAGGAAATTGTGGAGGTTGGGCGCCGGCTGACACGGCTAATGAACAAAGAAACGCATGGATACAGGTGAGTTACAAGTCACATTCCCGACCTTTCGTTGGAGAACGCGAACGCTTATTTGCGACGGTAGTTGATTTTGGAAGAGACTCTTGGGCCCGTCGTCATGGTCGTAAAACTTTGTCCTGCAATGCAAATTGTGTGACATGATATTTTTTTTCGTTTCGCATCTGGAACGGAAACATTCAATCTGCGTTTCGTGTGCAAAATTCGGGTTGCTACTATGGTAACAGCGATATATCCGATTTAGGACGACTTTCCAAAGCCACATTTGGTTCCTCCCAGAGCTCGAGACGCCTCCGGGGGGGGGGGGGGGGGCGACTTCCATTGAAGAGTGGATACCAGGCGCGACCACGCGTAAAAAGGGAAAGAGTGGGCAAGTACGTTACGTATAGGCCTATGCATACGTTATAAGGGCGTCAAAAACGATGTTTAAAATACTGAAAAGGAGGATATGTTTTCAATACTTGTAGGGTTTCACAAGTTAAATACTTGTTAAGAGATGCATTTTCATAATCTGGAAAAGCCTTGCTTCCCTTGTTTAGGGTGCTTTTCGAAACCACATGGTCGTGTCTGGTATCCACTCATCAATGGAAGTGGTCCCCCGGGAATTCGAATCTAATCCCCATTTCTGGGGAAAGTAAAATATAATGCCCATTACATTGTGTGCTAGAGGCATATCGTTTGTGTAGGAGTAAACAAAAGAAAAAAACCCGCAAATTTGGCTGGTACGTGTTCAGACGTATACATGCTGTGTACATAATCAACGCATGCGAAATGGTTTCGGATGGAGAGTTGATTTGACCCATGGAATCAATTGCCAGAGATCCACCAATAATCCACATTAAATGCAATATCGAGTCGATGGACTGTAATGATCTATATCTAAGCCTTAATTTATTAACTTTTTCCTCACTCAATATGTACTCGATTTGTTTGAAAAACCACTTTCTTATCCATGTCATAATCTATTGTAGGTCCTGCATTTCGAATATCTCCAGCCATCAGTCGTAATGCACATGCATGTATGGTGCGGGTGTCGCGGGAAAGAATTTTGCTCACGAAAAGCAGATCTGTAGGACCTGTAACCCCCCTGTAACACAAAGCTTAGCATTGATTGTAGAACAGTTTTCTACGTTTGATTCTGTTGACTATAATGTACAATCAATCTTAAAAATCAAGTGTATGATTAAGCGTTAATTTTTGTGTAGGGGGACCCTAATATTAGCGTCCGTGAGGATTGCGAAAGGTGGCTATTATTTAAAAGAGGGGAGGCTAGAAGTCAAGGTTACTAGCTTGTCTAGCTTGGCTCCTAGCTGACCAGGCTTCCTTTGGGGATGACAACCCTAGCTTGCATTCGTATGGGCTGTGAAGGGAGAAACCCTGTTTCAGTCCCAGGAGCAAATGACTTCCTCCCTAGCTATATTTGGTTTGGGTTGACTACCCATTCCATCTAATTCCTATTATTTAAGTCTAGCTTATTATATTGCAGTCGCGGGCCACTTTTCATCAGTTTAAGATTGCAACATCAGGCCCAAAGAACAAAGTAAAGAAAGATTTTATAATGATGATAGATATATTTCATCAAGAAAGAATCAAACTGGTGGCCCACGCTCTGATTACAAATAAGCTTGACTACTGTAATGGTTGTTGTTTGGAATGCCTTATAGTCTTATTTCTAAGTTACAAAGAGTCCAAAATACATGTGCAAGACTTATCTACCGAGTCCCAAAGTTCAGTTCCACTACACCTCTTCTGAAAGAACTCCGCTGGTTGTCTGTACGTCAAAGAATTTCATTCATAATTCTGTTAATTGTATATAAATCATTAATCGGTCAAGCCCCACATTACATTACAGAATTACTCAAACTTAAAACCCAATCACACAGTCGAAGCCTGCGAAGTTCCACAGATAAATTAATGTTTCAGATCCCATTTCACATAACAAAAGTCACACTTGGTGATCGTGCATGTGCACTTGCTGCCCCCCAAACTAATTGATATAAGAAGCTCTTCATCCTTGATTATCTTCAAATCAAAATTAAAACATATCTCGTTAGTTAAGAAAATATGCTGTGCAGATATAAGTAAAAAGAGCTCTGAACAAGCGCAGCTGAATATATCCATTTGTTACTATTATATATTTGCTTACCGTATGTCGCGCTTAGAGGGCATACGAACCATCAGCCTTGATAGCCCACCTCGGAAGTCCTAAACCACTCATACTCATATCTGGTCAGGTTCATCACCCATTAATAATGCAACCGCCTCAGTAGTAATACTCTATCTTGTCCAAATTTCATTTGAATTAACAATCCTTAGGTTGATCTGTTATTCCTCATCCGAGTACGAGGAGTTGGAACGCAAGGTGCGGAGGTATCGTATCGGGTGACTAGCTACAAGATCAACTGCAGTAAAGATGGCATAGCATTTGATACGTTGCAGGATATCAGCAAGAACCCCGTAATTGACAAGGTACTTTAAGTCATAAACAGATTCCGCAACATGACACAAACTTGGTTGTCATAGCTATCATGTATGTTTGTATTTAGGTGGATTCGAAGCAAATTTACCTCTTAAGGTTACATCCAAACCGAATTCTCCCGAATATATTCGGACAGATTTGGCCCGAGTTTGGCCCGATTTGGTAGGATTTGGTGGATACGGAGCCTATTGGTCACTGAATCAGAGGGAGCCCCCCGAATCAGAGGTGAATCGGTACCCCAAATCAGAGCAAAATCGCGAAGAATTGACTTCACAGAATACTCCAAATTCCGCCCAGAATCCAACTGAATTTATCCCGAATGTGGCCCGAGTGAAATTTGCAGTGGCCATTATTTGGGAGTATTTTGGAGGGTTAGCCAGGTTTACACCAAAATCGAATTCTCCCCAGTGGCGTAACAGGTGGGGGGGGGGGGCAAGCTGCCCCAGATTTTACCTGGAAAATGAAAGAAAAACGGGAAAAAGAATAAAGGAGGGAGAAAGAAAGGGAAAGGGGAAGGAAAGGGGAAAAGGAAAGAAGGAAAAGGAAAGGGAAAAGTGAAAAGAAAACGAAAAAACCCCACTTTTTTAATGGAAAAGGAAGGAAAGCGGAAAATGTACGAAAGAAGAACATTTGAGAAAGAACAAATCATTCCGAAATAGGCCTATGTAATGCAATAACACGGTGGGAAATAAATTAAAAGATGACAAAATGGCAAACAGTAGTGGGAAACGAAGGTAGAATGTAATTATTCAAAAGCCAAATTGGAAAACAAAGAAAAGGGACAAGGAAAAACATATTAACACGACCGGGCTACCGATGATTGAAGTTAAAGAGCGGGAAGAAAGATGGACTGCATACAACATTGTGCTATAAGCTTGCTAAATTTTATGCAAATAAGCTAGCGGGGCTTTGCCCCAGACCCCACGCAGTAGGGGCTCTTCATTTATAACCTTCAAATTGCTCTATAACGCCCCCTTTCAATCACGTTCAATCACTGGCGTACAGGCGCGGGGGGAGGGGGTCTTGGTTCCACACCCAAGAAGAAAAACAGGAAATTATAGGAGACAACGTATAATGAAATGAATGGAAACAATGAAATGTGTTATTTGCTGAATATAATGGAAAAATCTATCACATAATTATAATTTAATTTCAATAGGCAATTTTTTTTTGCACGTTGGAGACTTTTTACAAATTTTTCCCACATTGCTATGTTTTGCCCCCTCAAAATATTTGGTTCATTATGCTACTGGGTTGAATAAATGTGTCGTGTAAAAGCTTTATTCTGTATATGCCCGCGATTTGATTAAAATAGCGGCAATCTGCGAGGTTTAAATGGCTTTGATATCAAGAAGTTCAGAGGGCTCCGCCACGGACCCCAACCGCAAAGCACTGCGTATGGAAGGGTTGGGCCATGGCCCCAAACAGTTATACAAACAAGGAAAAAAAATGAGGTAAGAAAAGCAAAGGAAAAGTGTAGGATATGATTTTTGATAATGTCAAAAAATAGCTCAAAGTTTGGTTCTCATGAAAAGGTGATTTTATCTAGCTCGCTTCGCTCTCTCGGGACTTATATAAAGCAGCTTTTTAGCACATGTGCTATACTGCGCCCCTCGTTTTTTTTTTTTTTACTCTTCACGCTACTGCCGCAAAGAATCCTGTTCACAGTGGCGTACAGACCACAAAAAAGGAATCTAAAGAGAGAAGAGTGAAATATATTATTCTCTGGATATTATGTCAAAATCTATCACAAATTGGATTTTTGCATTAAAAAGGTCAACATTTTTGCTCGCTCGCTTAGCTCGCTCGCAACTTTTTTTAAAAGATAAATTCTGCCCGCAATATCTGGCCTCAAAATAGTCGCCTCATTACACCTTTACGCCTGTTCATATTATGACCGGGATATTTTTGGCTCTTGCTCCCCTCCCCTGGCCATCGACCCCTGTTACGCCGCTGATTCTCCCGAATTAATACGGACGGATTCTGCCCGAATATGGCCTGATTCGGATGAATTCGGTGGAATCGGAACCTAGTCGTTTATTCTATTATGGACCTATTCGTCTCTGATTCGGGGAGGTCCCCGAATAAGAGACGAATAGATCCGGAATTATAGTTCCGAATCGGAGCTGAATCGCCGAACGAATAGGTTTCGAATCCATCCGAATCAGGCAATATTCGGGCAAAATCGGTCCGACTTTTTCGGGAAGATTCGGTTTTGGTGTAACCCTGGCTTAATTTGCTACAAAGAGGATACGCGTATTTATACATATTGGTCTGGAATCTTTAGATAATGATGAAATAAATCAATGTATGGATGTTACACTTATTTTGTGAAATTATATTTAATATAATTCCTTTTACCTTACTCAAATGTAACACAAAGTTATAATTAATTCATTATTGTTACTTAATGTGGATTGGGAATAAGATTAACAATAAAGAAATGGTGAGTGTCTGACGTGTTTTGTAGTATCATTTTGATTAAATTTTTTTTTTAAATAGTACTTGAAGTCGGTAATATTTTTTGTACAGTTACCCAATCATGCTTATTGGCTGAAACTCTATTCAATTACCTATTATGTTTGCTATTATTATAGGTCTTTCCAGGAAACGATCATGGTTGGAACATTGTTGTGAAGAATGTCTTTCCCGAGCCCGTTGTGTGTCGCTACGTCCGTCTTCTACCAATAACCTGGGAAGAAATTATCTTTCTTCGTATGGAATTATATGGCGAACCCCTTTCAATCATGGGTGAGGAGACGAAAAAATAGCAATATTGGAGCTTTTCAACTTTTATTTTATTTTGTTTCGAAACATTTGACACAGAATATACATTTCATCATCATAATAAAATTGTGTATGTACTGCGAGAGTACAAATTTCTCTATTAGGGAAAACGCATTTTGAATAAGGAAAGGTGTATTTTGAATAAGGAAAACGTATTTTGAACCAGGAAATTATTTTAAACGTTTCTTTTATACTTCCTGACGACAATCTGCCGTGAAAAATGCATTTTTAATAGAACCAAATATTTTCATCATATCTATATCTATCTATTATATCACTATTCAAGACACCCATGTCTTTTGACAGGGTAATGTGTGTGTGTGAGTGCGTGTGTATGGAAGGGGGGGGGGGGTCAACTTCCCTGGTAACGTACGTGATCATTAGGTGACATGGCATTTCCCCCTACGACAATTGCTCCGGGCTTTTTTTGTCTAATTTGTAGGATGAAGGTTACGTTGCAATAGGGCTTTTCGTTAGGTTGGGGCCATGTAGGTTCAGGGTAGGGTAAATGCTAAATCCATGCTAAATCCAGGATTGAAGTTAGTCACTTAATTAGTGTGTAGAATCCATAACAAAGCAATTGTTGCCGGGGAAAAATGTCATGGAACCGTTCAAGAGCATTATTTTCTAAAACTTGTCACTTTCATGGATTTCTTGGACTGTAGACTCAGGCCTTGTTACTTGGGAATGCATATCGCTCAAGTGCTACTTCTTCAATGTTCTCCCGCTTACCTGGGAAAATGCGAAAGCCTTTTGTAAGAACCTATCTAGTGTACCTACGGCAACCGGTGACAAGAAACCGTCTCTTCTCTTTGTGGAAACCGGTAAAGAAATCCGAGACTTCCAGAAAAAGGGATGGGACTTGACTCCGGGTGTTTGGATCAACTGCAACGACTATCAAACCGAAATGAGCTTTATATGCGATGTGGACGGCAATGGAACTCTGCAAGACACAACCAGTATGTACCGCTTAGATTATTCAATTTTACTGTTTCTTGCTGGGTAGTGAATTTATTTAGTCAAATTGTTATTACATATGAAGCATATATCGTTATTCTTGTGTGGCAAGGGGTTCCGGAAAGTCCATAATTAATCGTCGAACTAAGGTTTATCCGGAAATTTATATACCTCGCATCGACACAGCAAAATTGTCTTGTTAACCGGTGTACATAGAGGACCACACCAGTTATTTTACACCGATGTTAAATAGACAGTGTTAGTTTAATACCTATATGTGTTATTACAACACCTTTGGTTGTTACATTTACACTCTTTGGTGTTATGTTCAATCTACAGTACAGCTAACACTGTTAGCTCCATGATTCTACTATTTTTCTAATAACCTCGTTGACATGAGGAGACCAGTCAAGATGCTGGTTTACAACAACTCCTAGATATTTAACCTCATTTACATTCTGAAGCGTTTCACCATTCATTTTTGTCTCACCTGCATAGCAGAGTGAGACTATAGACGTCGCTTTTCCGACGCCGGCGGCGGCGTCAACACCAAATCTTAACCTAAGGTTAAGTTTTTGAAATGACAGCATAACTTAGAAAGTATATGGACCTAGTTATTGAAACTTGGCCATAAGGTTAATCAAGTATTACTAAACATCCTGCCGAGTTTCATGCCACATGACCAAGGTCAAAGGTCATTTAGGGTCAATGAACTTTGGCCAAATTGGGGGAATCAACATCAAAATCTTAACCTAAGGTTAAGTTTTTGAAATGTCATCATAACTTTGAAAGTATGTTGGTCTAGTTCATAAAACTTAGACATAAGAGTAATCAAGTATCACTGAACATCCTGTGCGCATTTTAGGTCACATGACCAAGGTCAAAGGTCAATGAACTTTGGCCATAATGGGGGTATCTGTTGAATTACCATCATAACTTTAAAAGTTTATGGATCTGACTCGTGAAACCTGGAGTTATCAAGTATAACTGAACATCCTGTGCGAGTTTCAGGTCACATGATCAAAGTCAAAGGTCATGTAAGGTCAATGAACTCTGGCCACGTTGGGGGTATTTGTTGAATTACCATCATATCTCTGTAAGTGTACTGGTCTAGTTCATAAAACGTGGAAAAAAGAGTAACCAAGTATCACTGAACATCTTGTGCAAGTTATAGTAGTTTTCAAAGTCAGCACTGCTGCTATTATTATTATTTCATTCGGCAATTAAATATACATAAATTATAGTACACACACTAAGAAATAAAGGTTCAAAATTGAACCCCGAAAGGTTGAAGTAAAATCAACACCCTATGGGTTAAAAAATCGAACCCCTGATTGGGGTCCAAAAATTGAACCCCTGGTTGGGGTTCATTTTTGCACTCTGCGGGTTCAAAACTGCATCCCTACGGGTTCAATTTGAATTTTAGGGGTGCAGTTTTGAACCCGCAGGGTGCAAAAATGAACCCCAACCAGGGGCTCAATTTTTGAACCCCAATCAGGGATTCAATTTTTTAACCCATAGGGTGCTGATTTTGCATCAACCTTTCGGGGTTCAATTTTGAACCTTTATTTCTTAGTGTGCAATACAAATGACACAAACAATAGGACATACACTGTAGGTGACATAGTACAAAGGACCTGGAATAGAGATGAAGGGGCTGCCTGGGTTTGGAAAAGGTAAACTGAATTACCATGGCCCACAGGCCTTCCTTCCCACATCCCTTCACCTCATCACCTGAATCGCGTGATGCAGGTGAGACCGCCAGAGGCATTCCACTTGTTTATTTATAAATTTGATATCTTTTTCTTTCTGCTTGACAACAACATGACCTTGGTTTTATCTATGTTAACAATCATACCGTTCTTCCAAAACCATTTTGTAAGGATATTAATGTTTATTTGCAGCTGTTTTTGAACAGGGTTTCTTCCATAACTTGGGATAAAAATAGCTGTAATCATCTCTGTATAAAGATAAGTGTGTTTTAGGCTGGAAGGGTAAGCTAGTAGTATCATTAATGTGCATATAAAAAATCTAGGGCCCCAAAATGGAGCCCTGAGGCACTCTTGAATAAACAGGGAGAACATCACTGAGGGTGCCCTCAAAAGATACACACTGCATTCTACCGATCAGGTATGATTTGAACCATTCCAGTTCTAGTCCTGTAATATCAAAATACTCTAACTTCTTTATAAGGAGGTCATGTGGTATGATGTCGAACGCTTTCCGTAAATCCAAGAAAGCGGCACCTACCAATTGGCCATAATGCTATCATACATTTTATAACTGATTTCAGTAAAGCATGTTGCGGTTGAGTAAATTGACGTAAAGCCAGACTGGCGTTCACTAATAAGGTTGTGTTTTTTTTGGTAACTAATTGTAAGTGAACAGCCCTTTCAAAAAATTTGGCAACCACGAATAATAGAGATATTGGATGAAAGCTATTTAAGTCTCCACATGATTTCCCCTTAGGTATAGGTACAATCTTGGAAAATTTAAAATCGTAAGGAAATTTGCCTGTCCGTATTGAATAATTGAAAACGTGAAGATAAAAGGATAAGCGATAGATGTATGATTATTATAAAACAAAGTAATTTGCGCAAAATTGATCGCCCCAACAAAAAAAAACCTTGGACAAAATGATTTTGTTATGACTTCATAGGTGCGGCGGAGCAAAGATGAAAGTGGGGGCACACTCGCGAGGGGCACTTTTCTTGGGTTAGAAGGGGCACTGATACGAGAAAGGGCACCTACAAGAAGGCAAAGGGGCTCTTTCTTACGGCATAAAACGAGTCCTTCGTAGGTATGAAAGGGGCACAGAACAAGCTCGCCAGTGGCATTTCTCTTGGGTAAGATGGGGCATTGATACAAGAAAGGGCATCTATAGGAAGCTATAAAAAGGGGTACTTGCTTACAAATAAAAACGGGTCCTTCTCGGGTGTGAAAATGGCACAGAACACGCTCGTCAGGGGACATTGTATAAAAATGACTTTTTCATTGCCTAAAGAAGTGGAGGCACTGTGCCACCGCCCCCCCTATCGACGCCCCTGTGACTTTAAACAACTGCATGTTAATATTATTTACAATGCTTTATGTATCTTTTTGGGCGCAGATTGGCAAGATGGCGAGCCGAATGGTGACCAAAATGAGAACTGTGTCGCTATACCCGTGAACAATCAGGCTGATCACAGAGGCGGTTGGATCGACGTTCCGTGTGGTCATCTATACCATACGATATGCCAGATATCCTTGTAAAAAGTGGTAGATGACGGAAAACAGAAAATCAAGTAGAAAAAAATTCACACACTACAATAAACTTAGTTGATAGATGTTTAGTAAATACCGTTGCTCTTAACAGTTTGGAACAAAAGGAAATGCACAACTTGGTTTACACGTTATTTATTTTGAACCGTGTGATTCATTTTATATCAAATAGTAATTGTGAAGTTTAGCAATTTTGGGTTGAGCATGTCGGTTGTAGGGTAGTAGTTATGATTGATCCATATTGATGTAAGATTCTATACATACTAGTACATACATACACACACACACACACCATCACACACGCACACACACACACACACACACACACACACACACACACACATATATATATATATATATATATTTATATATATATATATATATATATTCGTAGAGCTATACATTTTTTTAGAGCATTACTTATAAAACTTATTGTGCTCAACCCCTGTGACGTCACTCACCAGTTGTTGGTGGGTCAAAAATGGTTTATTATTTATTTATTCATTTATTAACAATATTTCAACAGGATGCCCTATCAACATAAAAATTGCTCTCCCTTAGGGTCTTGCATATTAAAAACAATCAAAATATATCTTTTTTTACACAGCAAAATTAACATGTGAAAAAGGATGGCCTAGATGTCCTAGATTTGCACCCCTTAACGGAGAATTGTCTTTTTGATCTTGACATAACTATGGTAGGCATTTCCATTTAATTACAAGGACGAGGCAAGTTTGAGATGCTTATAATTATAAATTATATACCAAATTTACTATCAGCCAATCAGATTGTTTTATCAGTAGAATTCAACCGTTACTGGAAATTTGTCATTATATTTAGTTTTTCTGTGCTCCTGTGCTGGTATAACATCCTTTATATCAACCTACCATAAAATCAAAATAATTGAATATAATATGAAGTTGGAAATTACAGCCTTTGCTTGTTCGCAGAGTTAAACATTGTGACCGGGCCCCATCTTACACAGCGTTGCAATTGATCCAATCAACCACAACCGTGGAAGGCCAGCAACGTCAACATATAACATGCATGTTTGTTTTCTAACTAATATGTATGTTTGAAAAAATCTGTAGTGACCAAACTAATTTCTTAATTTTTTTTGTTTGATTTATCTATTTTTGACCACCCTACGACCGATTCGGGTGTGGTAAAATTTTATCACAGACCGCGAAACCTAATCACTTTTGGGTCACGTGGGTCTAGTGTCATCCCGCCGTGGAAAAATAGTCCTCCCCTTCATTATTTTTAAAAACATGTATTATGATACAATTGTTGGACATAGATGCATGAATATAAATATGCATATATATATTACACATTAATGTCGATTTAAATTAATATTCACTAGCATATCATATTTTGATGCATTAGAGTGTGACGTCATTAATATCTAAATGCGGAGATATATTAGGCAAGGCCCGGTAGCTGGGCAGTGACATTATCCCGCGCACAACTCAAAACGAAGTCGTCGCGGCTTGTTGACCCTTTTAGAAGCTGCACATTAGCTTTTGACTGTAGGTTTGCAGTTGTTATTTACCAGGTATGTTAATTGAATTTTATCTGATGTATGTTTTACTTTGCTGGAATTTATAGGATCTCGTTACTCGGAAAATATTCTTATTTCTATGGGATTGTTCATTTCTAGCCGGACAAAGTAGTGTTAGAAAACACACTGTTTTACATTTTGAATTGTGTCATTATGTATATCCAGATTATAACTTTTGAATCTTTGAACACACATTAATATTTACTATGTACCACGAAATAAACTGCTTAATATTACATGCAGCTTATGTGATTGACAGTGATGATATTTAATCACTTTGCATTTTTTATATGACATGTTTAAATTCATTCACCAAACGATGGAATGTATAATTATGTACGTATGCGTACTCTTTGCGATCTTTGCTTACAATATTTAGATTGATGCTTAGTCTTAAATATCAGACCCGCTTTGGTCTTGCGAAATTAATTGTTGGGTTTTTGAAGTAACGATTTATATGTTGAAATACATAGTAGATAACGGATCTATTCCCTTTTATAGCCGCTGATATAGAGGCTGTTGAGTGTTCATGGCTGCTGACGTTGGGCGCAGCTGACCAGGAGACATATATTCCTGGGACCTTATTATACTAGGGTGAGTTATTTAACCTAGTGATTTACGCTAAATTCTAACATATGACAATCCGAGTCAGAAATACTTTGATGTCATAATTTCAGGTGTTTCTCCTTTCCGGAAGATGAAATTTATAATATTATATGATAATGAATACTGTATTACGACAATTTATAATATTATATGATACTAATTTCTACATTGTTTGGTTGAATAATATCAATTTACTTTAATTGAACTACTTACTTTGTACAGAAGTCTGATAACTGATGATACAACTTGTAACAATTTGTGTTATTTTATACTCATGATGTTTTCTTTTGTCTTCTGTACAATGCAGGGGTTTTCCCGTTTTTCCGTTTTTTTCTTCTGTTTATGATTAATAAACATTACACAACACAGCTGCCTGTCCCTTCGTTCTCATCTGTCCTCTTGTCGCCCTTGATGAGTGAATGGTTGCGGCCGACTTCGGCCCCAACAAAAATCCCTATTTTCTTGAATTTCTTTTTACAAAGGAAATTTATACAAATTTCCGAGAAAAAAATATATACCATAAATTGGACTTCCATACAGTTCAGGTTGATCGCATCAATCTTTTTAAGACGGGGTCCAATAATTATGCATGAATTATGAATCATTAAATGCGATAGTCAGTGGATGTGAAACGGTAGGAAAGGCGTTTTACGTCACTAAATACGGCGTACAACTTCCTGTTATCATGCTAAAATTCATGTTGCCAGAGCTTATATTCAAGAAACGAATACCAAGTTTAAGTAGAAAACGTTTGTCTACTACACAAAACAAATTTTAAATTAGATTTACATCAATCTAAATTTTGATTAACGAATTGCTAAAAAGCATTGAAGTAATTCGAAATCATTCACCATAATATGTAACAATATTTTTCAAAACCAGACTTTCAACGGATAGAATACCCTAAACAAAAACTCAGAACAATCCAGTACTAGAATATTATTTAACAAACTCTACTAAAGTTGTGAAAGTTGCATTGATGTTGTACATATAAATATAGGCTATATTCTAATTATTAAAAACCATGTTCACCTCAAAATCATTTTATCGTGGCTAAATTGGTAACGTCTAAATTACAAAACAATCATGATTAACGTTGATATGTTGGTTTGAAATCGGTATAATTTGTATGGCTCTACCAGTTTGGAGCATTATTACTGGTTTTGGCGATTATCTTTGCTGAATGACCGCTGATCTTTTTTAAAATAAATTTTGTAAAATTTTGTCATTCTGGTTCATGGAAACACCTATGTTCGGAGACTCGAGCGTTTGTTTATTTTCTTGAACTATTTCAAATCGCAATCTGATGTATCATGTGTATATATCTTCTTGTTAACAATGTTATATGACCTTGAGAGTAATTCATTTCAGCACCTCCGAAACTATAAAACAATATATTGTATATAATTAAGTATTTGAAATAGCGAGTAATTATGCTTGGATGTCGCACTTTTATGGTGTTTAAGTGCTTACACGTTATTTTATTTTGACTTTTGTTGCAGATGTACAGAGCAATCCTGACATTGTTTGAGTGTTATTCATGAGTGTTACAGTTTTATTGTCACTTCATTAGTGATATGCATTCATTTTATTCCTTAATAGAAACACGTGCCTGATATAGACACTAAGAAATAAAGGTTCAAAATTGAACCCCGAAAGGTTGATGCAAAATCAGCACCCTATGGGCAGCGGCGTAACAGGGGTCGGTGGCCAGGGGGGGCAAGAGCCAAAAATTTTCCGGTCATATCATGGTTTGAGCAGGTGTAATGAGGCGACTATTTTGAGAAGGCCAGATATTGCGTATCAGGCAGAATTTATCTTTGAAAAAAGTTGCGAGCGAGCGAAGCGAGCGAGCAAAAATTTTGACCTTTTTAATACAAAAATCAAATTTTGTGATATATTTTGACATGATATCCAGAGAATAATATATTTCACTCTTCTCTCTTTAGATTCCTTTTTTGTGGTCTGTACGCCACTGTGAACAGGATTCTTTGCGGCAGTAGCGTGAAGAGTAAAAAAAAAAAAACGAAGGGCGCAGTATAGCACATGTGCTAAAAAGCTGCTTTATATAAGTCCCGAGCGAGCGAGAAAAAATCACCTTTTCCTGAGAATCTAACTTTGAGTTATTTTTTATTCAGTAAATAAAATCATATCCTACACTTTTCCTTTGCTTTTCTTTCCTCCTTTTTTTGTTCTTGTTTGTAGAACTTTTTGAAGCCATGGCCCAACCCTTCCATACGCTGTGCTGTGCGGTTGGGGTCCGGGGCGGAGGCCCCGGAACTGCTTGATATCAAAGCCATTTAAACCTCGCAGATTGCCGCTATTTTAATCAAATCGCGGGCATATACAGAATGTAGCTTTATTTTACACAACACATTTATTCAACCCAGTTGCGTAATGAACCAAATATTTTGAGGGAGCAAAACATTGCAATGTGGGAAAAATTTGTAAAAAGTCGCCAGCGTGCAAAGCGAGCTGGAAAAAAAAATGCCCATTGTAATTAAATTCTAATTATGTGATAGATTTTTCCAATATATTCAGCAAATAACACCTTTTATTGTTTCCATTCATTTCATTTTACGTTGTCTCTCATAATTTATTTTATTTCCTTTTGGGTGTGGAACCAAGACCCCCCCCCCCGCCTGTCTGCCAGTGATTGAACGGGGGGCGTTATAGATGAATGTTATAAATGTAGAGCCCCTACTGCGTGGGGTTTGGGGCAAAGCCCCGGTAGCTTATTTGCATAACATTTAGCAAGCTTAAAGCACAATGTTGTATGCAGTCCATTAGCTTTTGACTAATTACATTCTACCTTCGTTTCCCGCAATTGTTTGCCATTTTGTCATCTTTTAATTTATTTCCCACTCTGCTATTGCATTACATAGGCCTATTTCGGAATAATTTTCTCTTACTCATATGTTTTTCTTTCGTACATTTTTCCGCTTTCCTTCCTTTTCCATAAAAAAAAAGTTTTTTCTTCGTTTTCTTTTCACTTTTCCCTTTCCTTTTTCTCCTTTCCTTTTCCCCTTTCCTTCCCCTTTCCCTTTCTTTCTCCCTCTTTTTTTTTCTTTTTCCCGTTTTTCTTTTATTTTCCCGGTGAAATCCGCCAGGGGGGGCAACTTGCCCCCCCTGCCCCCCCGCCTGTTACGCCACTGCCTATGGGTTCAAAAATTGCACCCCTGATTTGGGGTTAAAAAATTGAACCCTGCGATTGGGGTTCATTTTTGCACCCTGCAAGTTCAAAACTGCACCCCTAAATTTCAAATTGAACACCTAGGGTTGCAGTTTTGATTACACTTTCAAATGGCTGGAAAGCATGCAAATTTAAGTATTAGATGCTAAGTCAACTAATGCTACAATAATTTGTGATAGAAAACGAGAAGCACTTGTTGAGTAATAATTTGACTTGATTATAATTCTTACTGCTTCTTTCTGGAGTTTGGCCTGCACAAAAGTGTTTAAGATGGGATTAATAAGTATGACCCCTATATGATTATAATATCTTAGATGTAGTAAAAAAAAGTATTATAAATCGATTCGAGTACAAAATTTAGCAAAATATCATTCCGTCCGACCAACACCTCTTGATACTGACTTAGATATTGCAGAAGTATAAGAATTTAGATGTTCGTTTACTGTGAAACCTAAGAACTTCAAACTAAAACTAACAACTAATACTAAAAACTTAAGATGATCTACTTTGTAATATCATTATCCCTAAAAGGACCGGGCTATTTGAAAAATGTATTGATGATTGGGGGAATGCGCCGAAATTTGGAATGTACGTTCTTTATCATAAAACTTCAATTCAGTATCCCCCAAAATCTGAAAATAATTATTTTTTTGATTTATTATGAATAAACTATGAACATTTATTTATGAAAAACATTACTCGCATATTCAACACCCAATTCAACTTCAAATATTCTCTTTTTATTCCTGATGTCATCATTGTAATCTAATTCAAAGGTTTCCACAAAGAAAAATTGCGAAAGCCAATATTTTCCTTATGTATTTTTTTGTTTTTAGAATTTATTCTGTATTTTATGTTTTTATCTTGTGTTTTCCATTGTTATATTATTGGAAATTATTACAATCCATTTAACAACCAAATTAAACCCTACAACAATTAGGCAGACCATGTAGAACGAACAATAATCACCCTTTTATGAATTTCATCTCCCATAGATTTTGTACACAAAGTATGAAAACAAGTCATTTTGACCACCAGTCCCTTTAGGGCTAATACAAATATCACGTAAATGTCTTCGCTAATACAAATACCACGTAAATGTCTTGTTTTATTAAAAATTCCAAGAGTATTTACAAGCCCATATTTTTAGGAATACCCTTCTAATAAAACCCAAACTACTTGTAATATCAATTTTTACGACCAATGCGATCACGACGTTAAGTTTGACCTCCTACCTAGTAAAGATATTATTCCGCTTATTTATATTGCTTAATACATGAAACCGACACCTTTTAAATATTCGCAGATATGACTATGAGATTTTCCCCGTCGCTCATTGGATTCTACTCCGCCCACAATATTTGAACTTGTATGAATTTACCTCGGAGATAAGACACGCTTTTACCTCTGATATAAGACGCATATTAAGCATATAATCCTGACGCCTTATTAAAAGATGCTCTGTAATTTACAAGTCCAGGGTAGACGCATACACCCGTTCATCCAGGTCATTAAGTGACAGGTAGCTCTGTGAAAATGAAATGGTAAAGACAATGCGAACAACGTTATCAACAGCAATAATATCATATGATGTCAATGGTGAATCATAAATTGGTATCGTTCATCAGCACCGGTGTGTTGGCTCAGTTGGTAGAGCGTGAGGTCGGGGGTTCAAACCCTGGCCGCGTCTGACCAAAAGACGTTAAAAGATGGGAGTTGCTGCTACCCTGTTTGGCGTTCAACGATTAAAGGGATAGAGCCTATTTGATCTGGCGCTGCACAGCGGCTGCAGGGCCCACGATCAATTGGGCAAAGCAAATTTTCGGAGTATTTCATTTCATGTCTATTTCGAACAATAAAATATGGAGCCAAATTTATAGTACGATAGTCGTCGGAGTTGACTATGCTGTGATCTTGTCCTTGTCCAGAACGTATAGGTATCACAGGCCTAATTCAATCCTCATAGACTCGTGTGTTTAAGTGGCACCTAAAAAGAATTCATCAAAAATAAGGAGGAAATTCGAGGGTTGAATGTTTACAACCAGTGGATAGGATAAATGTCTGACATTCCATATCTGACTAGAAACGGGTACCTCAACCGGCTCATTTTAAAAATAAATCAGCATTTATGAAGACTACACCTGACGGGCTCAAAAACATCACTTGAGAGAGTAAAATTACCCTAATTATTCTGCCAGTAAAAATTTAGTTCCATAGTGGTGATATATCTTTCCAATTTGGAAAAAAGAAGTTCAGTAGGTACCCTCCCTAGAATCAGTGTTAGATTGTCAATCATATTCATTCTTTTTCGTCAATCAGCAAGATCAAATTAAAAAATTGAGCAATGGGTTGGCTCGAATGAATATCTATGGCCTGCCACTTGTGATTAGGCCCGTGCAACCTCTAGTTCTTGGCCTTTGCCTTTTAATTTGCCTTCGAGGTCTGGGGTCCTTAGCCTCGGAACTTTGGCCGCAGACGTCTAGTCCTCGGCATTGTGATTGGCCTCTTTTTTTCAGCCTTGCTCAAAACATTAATAACATTAAAATAGAGTTGTGAGGAAGGGGTTTAGCATAATCGGTGATTGTGGATTTGCATAGTAGGATATAGAGTAGGATATATAGTAGAAGGATATATATATATATATATATATTATATATATATATATGTATATATGTATATATATATACATGTATATGTATATATATATATACAGTGCGTCCCACAAAAAACGAAACCGAGATTTATCGATAATTTATCATAACTTAATCACAAATACAATAGACAAATGACCTACCATTGTAAAGCTTAGAATCTCCTCTTTCATAAAAAATTACCTATATTATTTCTCATTCACGCATGAATGAGCAAAAACAATTGAAGAGGGGATACCAAAAAGTCATTTGGCGGGCTGTATCTGGGTTTCAAAAAGAAAACCACATTTAAAAAAAATTCAATATCTGCTCTTTAATTTGATACCTCAATTACAGAAAATGGTCAAGAAATAACAAAGTTCTGGTTATTTGAAATAAGGCTTGAATTTCATAAAATTAAGAGGTTCTGCAGGCTAGCGTTCAAACTCACTTGACACTCCGTTTTGTTGACGATCGGCCAGGCATTAAGTCTTTTGTTAACCATTTGATTGCTTCTGTAGGAAACCGGTGAAAACACGTTTATTTAATGAAATAATGGAAATACAAGCTTTGTTTTGAGGGAACATAACATTTTTACTTCTTGACCATTTTTGGTGATTAAGGTATCAAATTAAAGAGCAGATATTGAACTTTTTAGGCATGTGATTTTCTTTGTGAAATTCAGATACCCCCCGCCAAATGAATTTTTGGTATCCTTTCTTCAAATTGTTTTTGCTCACTCATGCGTGAATGATGAATAATCTAAGTAATATCTGATGAAAGAAGAGATTCTAAGCTTTACATTGGTAGGTCATTTGTCTGTTTTATTTGTGATTAAGTTATGATAAATCGTCGCTTAATCTCGGTTTCGTTTTTTCTGGGACGCACTGTATATACATATATACTATGGTTTATACAAAGGAAATGCAAACAGTAACATGGGATCAAACTGTTGGAAGAATTAGAGTTAAATCTTACATGAGTCTTTTCTAGAATCCTTTCCAAATCCTCCAGGATTCGGTCAAAGTTGGTCCTAGATGTAGGGTCCTTCTTCCAGCAAGTACTCATAATCGCATACCTGTGAAATTAAATAATAATTGTTTATAATATACACACTGCAGTAACGTAGCTGCCCAGAGTGGACCACGACATAATTTAACTCTGGGATGAAAATCATGGTGTTATTAACACAAATTTGGTTTTAATATAATACATTGGATCTGTTATTAAATTACCTAAGACCTTTGAATATTTCGGAAGACAGTTTTGTGTTGTTATTAACACAGTCGTTGTTAAATGAGAAGTTCACCCTGAAGAAAAGTTTGTTGTAAAAATAATAGAAAAAAAAATCGATCACAATTTTGATGAGGCTTTGACGGAAATCCATAAAAAATTAAAAAAAGTTATTAATATTTGATTTTGTTTTTGTATTTGTGACGTCATAACATACATGTAAAATTTATAAAAGTCATATTGGTTTAGGGTAACTATACTTTTTCTTTATTCTTTCAGGAGTGGAGATGAAGTAATTTGTCTGTTGATATTCTGGAGGTAAAATAAACATTTTCCAAAGAAATTGAGAAATTGAAATTTCATTGATTATTTTACTACATGATAAAAGATGTTGGCATATTACGTCAAAAATAAAAACACGGAAATTATGACTTTTCCTAATCTTCGATGGATATTTCTCAAACCTTCACCAATATTTTGTTTTATTATTTCCTCTGCTATTTTTACAATGAAAATTCTATCAAGGTGAACTTTAAACTGCAAGTTTACGTTAAATCGCGTCCAATACTAAAACTCATAATTTTACTTGAGTTTATGATAAAAATAAATAATGGAGTTATTACGGATTATTATGATTATCGTCATCAATGAAATTTTGTATTCTTTTCTAATAAGCTTTCCCTTTTGTTTACGAAAGGTTTTTGATGTTAATCATTTGAGGTTATTAATGTACTAATTATTGACGATCAGCTTGTGTATCTTTCTAGAAATTTCCTTCAAAACATTATTGGTCAAGGTTAACACAACTGAATAAAACAGAAATTACACTTCTTGCGCACAGTGACGAGGGCGTTGCATCTGGTAACCCTTGGCAACCTCCGTCTGGACAGTGGTAAAGGTCATTTTAGGGTATGGCCTTGCACCTACATTTATGAGAAAAAAAAGAATGATCATGATGATATTCTGAAATATCTGAATATTGGATGACTCCAGGTTTGATGGTTTTGTTTAAAAGAGGTGCAAGTATTAGAGTTATATCAAAGTATAGAAATTCTTCCCACTCGCATACCCCCCTCCACCCCCTTCTCTCTGCCAAGAAGGAGCTCTTTCTCATCTCTCCCTAAGTTTCCAACGAGCAAATATCTTAACATCCGTGTATTTTTCACTTTAATAGCTACATCTTTAACAATCTTGAATCCCTACATCCCAAGGCGTGTCACCGTTAGAAAAAATTATGATTTCATCATTTATTTGTGTAAGTGTAAGTAGAAGCAAAAATCAGGGTATTTGTGTAAGTAGTCATGGTTGTCAAATCATTGTTGTTGCTTTCATTTAGCCTATCATCTTCATCATTTTGTAATTCTTTCAATTATAAATATAATATAGGATTTGTATAGCGCACGTATCCACATTGCTAGGTGCTCAAGGCGCTCCTATATTATCCCGGCTAAGCTTGTCTACCGATTCCGGTGCGCACAGCCTTTGAAGAATTACTTCCTGCCGACACCCATTTACCTCACCTGGGTTAAGTGCAGCACAGTGTGGGTGAATTTCTTGCTGAAGGAAAACACACAATTATATATAATCATAATCACTACCACCATCATCGTCATTAATATTTTCTGATATATATCGTAAAAAAAAAAAAACCCAGAAAATTTTACAGAAGAAAAAACACCCCCAGATTTTACAGAAAGAAGTAACCATGGTAACCAAATCATTCTGTAAATTGTTAAAACAGGAAAGATTTTATACATTTTTTATAGAATTTTACAGAACATGTCTGTTTTAAAAAGGGGGAAAACAGTTTATTACAATAAATTTGTAAGGTTACATACACCAAATATCTATTTTCTGTAATTTTACACAAATGCATGTAAGATTACACACTGCAGTAAGATTACAGGTGTTCTCGAGACTCTGCTTCAGGAATTCAGTTTTTTTTAAGTAGAAATTTTCTAACAGTGTGGAAATTTAAGGTCAATAAAATAAATTTACACGCGTAGCTCCTGGAACCTCCTTCCTTACCCAGTGTCACTATTTCCCACAAGACAATACCAAAAGACCAGATGTCTCCTTCTTTAGTTTGGTCATTCGTTGCCATGATTTCTGGTGAACTCCATCTGGTTGGTTTCTAAGACGATGTAAATAAATGTGTTAATAATTCAATCGATTAAGAATATCAATCTGCACCTTTCTTAAGTAGTCAAAATGTGTTTTACAATATTTCATCATAACTATTGTCTCGTGTTATTCAATCTTCATGTATTTCGTATTAGCTAACCAGGGGCCCGTATCATGAAGAGTTTCATAAAGAGTTATAACTGTTGTAACTCTTGGTAGTTGCCAATAATGGCAACTACCATGGCAACATGGCTTAGCAGCCAATCAAAATCAAGAATACCGTGGTAGTTGCCATAATGGCAAAGTCACAACAGGTGTAACTCCTTGATCTATGTTAAACAATAATGAATAATCATTAGGATTAACCCGTTACACTTACAGCTACGTCACCAAAGAGCGATGAAGAAAGTCCATATTCTGATATCTTGCATTGCTTTCTTTCTCCAAGCAACACGTTGTGAGCGCAGAGAGCTCCATGGATGATCTGAAAAAAAGAAAGACAACTTATACTATAAGGACATCAAGAGAATCGTCGTGTATCTTGATCTTTGTTGAAACTAGATCAATTTGTTCCAAACGGAGGGGATGTAAACTATGCCTTATAATAAAATATGAATGTAAGTCCCTGACGAAAATTAAGTCATCGAGTATCTTTTAAAAAGTTCTAAAAGAACAAATAAATGAGGTTTCTGGTAAACAGTGCACGGGAGCACGCAGCGGATCAGCCGCTGCAATCGACCTGCAACACGCGGAGATTATGCCTTCCGAAAATATTTGTTAAGATATCGTGGAACATTTTTATATTTTGCATTGGTATTTTGTGACAAGAATTTTCTTCGGGGACTTTCTGAACAACCATTTTGCCAATAAAGCTCAATCAAAAGATCTATTAAAGTGGTTGGTTAACATTGGTTTGACTTTAAAGAAATCTGAGCTAGAAGGTCACACTTATCACCTGTGTCTGTGATATGTTACAAAAATGAAGCCCAGAAAAAATTGCGTTCGAAAATAATTATTTAGTGCTTCAAAAATTGAAATATAAAGTGACCGGAAACACCATCTTAATTTTTTACAAAATCGGGGTTTGCCTTGTAGTTTTAGCTTTTCATTCTCAATAATGGTTGTTTTCAGGGTTTATTAGTTCTAATACATGCACTTGTACGCATGTTTCATCTTGGTTTGAGAATTTTTTAAATCGGCTGCTTACAAAGTTACACAATACCTTTAACTAAAGGTTCCAAATTCTGATAACAACATAAGCATGAAAGTTAATTATTTTTGAAATCCCATTTAACTTCCTTTTGACGTCTGATTCCTCTTCATAAGGGATACCATTAAACGATGTTACCTTCTTAGATGCAAGGAACTGCATCCCTTTAGCAACCTGCCAAGCCAAGTTAAGTAGGGTACCCTCATCTGTACGAACACCGTTTGGTTTGAGATTGCTGTACGTGGGTCGCGATTGCACCCCTGAAGTCTGTAGATGGGTAAGGAGTGTACCCCCTGATATGAACTCGTACAGAATACTGCCTAAATGATAGATGATTTAAAGGAAAGGAAAGGTCAACTAGGTTACGTCATGCTTAATAAATCATCTTTAGTGCAATAAAGGATAACCAGGCTTGTGCCATCACATCAGGTTATCACGTCGGGTCGGAGAATGTAGCCGACAATTCGAGAAATTTGCTATAATTTCCTCAAAGCATCAGGGACATTGGACCCGATCTTTCGGGAATGTAAAGGACCTTTTTTTCGAATCGTTTGATTTCGTGATTGCCCAACCAAAAGCAATAACCCAATGTGATGACCCAAACCCGATAAATATCTCTTAATTATAAAATGGAATGAATTGTAATGTCTCCAGCTTGGTATAAGAGAATAATGGAAACAACGTGACGTGAGCATGGTGAGAGTCTGGGAAGCATGCTCTATTCTGCCTAGCGGTCCAGAACATGATAAAACAGACATACTGTCTTTACCAATGTCATTTAATTGAGTTCCAGATTGTTAAATGTTAAACTTTGACTACCCCTCTTTCTCTCTCCCCCAAAAAGGTGTATTTTCCCATCTGCCTTTAATGTCCTAACTCTCACGTTTGAGTGCCCCTGATACCAAGGATATTGGGAAAGGAGGCTAACCAGCACCATACCGATTATTACAGATATTTTAAGAGTAACTAATACTTTATTTCAAAGATCATAATACTTTTAATGTCGATATTATCCAAGAGGTTTTACGTACCTTGCTCCTTACAATATCCGAGACATTTGACAATATTCGGTTGATCCGATAGCTGGTAAAGTATCTTGATTGTTTGAAGTACTTGTAATGATTTTATCACGCGATCTATGATCATAAGAAAATATTAAATCGCATGACCTATCATTTTAATGTTTTCCAAAAAAAAAATGAATTAGGATTTACTAAAATAATGACACGATTTAAAATAACAAGCAAGCGAGATGCTGTGATTTCTTATCGGGAGTTTTTACCCATTACCAATTTCTTGGCAAGCAAAAGACAAATATAACAATTATTTTCTATCAAAAAGTGGGACATGTGCTTCTTTTGCGAACCCCTGCCCCTCTTGCCATGTTAGCCTGGTTTATCAAGGGGAAGCCAGTGGGATGAACACTATTGGTTTAGTTTTCATTATTCTTGTTCAGAATGACACCGAACAATGATATGCTAATTATAAAATTCAATTTTCATTGAAATGACAAACCAAGCATTACCTTAAGATTTATATCATTGTTAAAGGCCCATGCAGTCGCGTCGTTACGTGCAAGCCTTGCGGGTAACTAATTTTCCGACCTGCATATCGTCCACGGGTCGGCCGCATCGACAGTATCACGCACACAACTCGCAGAAGAATGTGTGCTCGCAGAAAAGTTTTAACATGCTCACAAACATTTTGCGGGTGAGTTTGCGGGCATTCACGCGCAAGGCTTGCACGGAACGATGTAACAGGGCCTTTAATAAACATTATTGAATCAATGGGCTTATCACCTGGAATTTGCCTGATAGCAACGTCGATATGGTTTTGGTTTGAGCGGAGGTCTCCCTTCCACACCTCGCCGAAGTCACCCCGTCCAATCGAGCCAAGTCTGGTGAAGAATGTCACGTTTTCACGAGCGATGACGAAAGAGTGGGATGAATCGAGTTGTAATGTTGTGTACGCTAAAAAATTGTTTAAGAAACATAATTATTTTCGGTAAAATACAATTATTGTCATATTTAAAACGACAAATCCAAGCAATCCATATGAACTAAAAAGAAAGGGATAGTCTTTGATGATTATATATTGAACAATGATTATATTATCAGACTCAACGCAAAAAAGGATAAAAAAGTACGCCTTTGCCTATTAGAATATATATTTTGGCGTACACAATTCGAAATTATATGATATCTATCAGTTTATGCGATGATAATAGTTGTTATAGTGTGTTAAAATAATATACTTTAGTGTTTAGATGTAAATGTTTACGTGTTTTAAAAAATAGATGTATATAATATGATTTTACTTTAAGGTTGAATGATGAATATATACAATAGTAACAATAAAAACACCATTGTTGAAAAGTTTTCACCTCTATCTCCACTTTGAATCATCTCATAAGCCACGTTGTCATTCATCTCCTTTGGTGTATTTACTTCATCTCTGTTTAAAAAAAATGATTAGAGTTCATTATATCTCATAAGATATAAGTCATATTTTGTTTGTAGGCATTTAATAGCACATTTATATTCCACAACAATCATGCAGGAAACAATTATTGTAATGACCAAACGATTATAGTAACCACGGGTGATTAACCATTATACATGTACGTATATAATATCGTGTATATGAAACTGAACGGGATTAGGAAAAAAACGGACTTAACCGTACACTGCTGGGTTAAAGTCGTCACACTTTTTATGAAACTAACGGACAAAAATTGCAATAGAATAAAAACGTATCTTTCCCAGAAAATAATGGAACTGAATGATTATTCATTTGTATTGTAGTAACAAATAAAAAAAGGTTTCAATAGCTGACAATCTGTCATACATCAAATATCAATAAATCATCCGATATTTGAACTGTTTTTAACGGTCGGGTAGTTCATTAAACAAATTCATAATAACTGAAGTGAAATCATCATTTCTTTCTCTCTCTGTTAATATACATATACCTTAGTAAAATTGGGACCTAAACGTTGCATTTTTATGCAGTTGCAAAAATACTGACCGGGTATTGAGACGAAGTGAGGGGTATATGGTGATTCCAAATATCATATCAATAATGTGTTAAAGCGGGTGTTCGGTATGCGTCTTGCCTGTTCATGAACAAGGGTTTTTGGTGAGGTTGTGTGCGTATGTGTGTGTGTGTGTGTGAGAGAGAGTTTTTGCAAGGTGATTCAGGAGGGTGTGTGCGTGTAGAGGATGTGAGGTCGTGTGTCATAGATTGTTCGAGTATGGTAGAGGTTTGGGTGTGTTTGTGTGTGTGTGTGTGTGTGTGAGAGAGAAAGATTAGTGGGTGAGATGATGTGCGAGTGTGGCAGACGTTTGGGTGTTTCTGTATTTGTGTGTGTGTGAGAGAGAGGGTGTACGAGCGTGGCAGAGGTTTGGTGTGTCTGTATGTGTGGGAGAAAGAGAGAGCGGTGCGTGGATTAGAGGGTCCGCGAGTGTGGCTGAGGTTTGGGTGAGTCTGTATGTGTGTGTCTGTATGTGGTGTGTGTGAGAGAGGGAGAGGGATGGGTGAGTGTGGCAAAGGTTAGGGTGTGTCTGCGTGTGTGTGTGTGAGAGAGAGAGAGAGGGATGGGTGGGTGAGAGGGTGTGCGAGTGTGTCAGAGGTTTTAGTGAGGGTGTATGTGTGAGAGATAGAGAGGGGTGGGTGAGAGGGTGTGCGAGTGTGTCAGAGGTGAGGGTGTGTCTGTATGTAGGTGTGAGAGAGGGGTGGGTTGGTGAGGTGTGCGAGTGTGGAAGAGGTTTGGGTGTGTCTGTGTATGTGTGTGTGTGTGTGTGTGAGGAATGGGTGGTTGAAAGGGTGTGCGAGTATTGCAGATGTTTGGGTGTGTTTGTATGTGTGTGTGTGTGAGGGATGGGTGGGTTTTAAATATGTACGAGTGTGGCAGGGGTTCGGATGTATCTGTATGTGTGTGTGTGTGTGTGTGTGAGAGAGGTGGATGGGTGGATGAAAGGTTGTGTGAGGTGTGCAAGTGTGGCAGAGGTTTGGGTGTGTCTGTATGTGTGTGAGAGAGGGTGCGCGAGTGTGTCAGAGGTTTGGGTGAGGTTGTATGTGTGCGAGATAGAGAGGGATTGGTTGGTGTGCGAGTGTGTCAGAGGTTTGGGTGTGTGTGTGAGAGAGAGAGCGGTGCATGGGTTAGAGGTTTAGTTGAACGGATATGTGTGAATGTGTGTGCATTTGAAAGGTACTAAGGTTGAGAGAGGGTGTAAGAGCGCTTGTGAGATTATTTTGTGTGTGAATGGGTAAGGAAGTGTGTATTTTGTATGTGCTGAAATTAGAGAATGTGCCTGTGCGAAAAGATGATTTGGAGTTAACAAAGACTTGTGTGCAGTAATGAGTCATTGTAGGCCTGTAGAATGACAGAGTGGGTGTTTCCGTGGATGGGTGCGCCAGTGCGTGTGATAAAAAAAAAATGTTTTTCCTTCCACTTACCCTTTTTCATTCATCTTTGACCCATCGAACTCTAGTGAATATGAATACAAAAAACACGTTGGGAATATAGTGATAAGAAAAGAATGATCCATGTGTAAAGTGAAATGGGAAACATATTGAGTTCACCCTAGAAAAAATACGTCTTGTTGAAATAAACATAACTTAATAGGTTACTTAGTGTCCATTTAACTTTCCTATGTAGTCAAGAAAAACAAGAGTGAAACAAGCACATTCTCTAGATTATTTTATCTTCTTTTTATTTTCATGTAATAGCTATTTCAATAGAAATGATGACCAACAATCACCTGGTTTAGTCCTTCTCCTTAGGAGTACGAACTGTACAATGTTGATGATGATAGAAACTACTAGAAGGATTGCTAAGATAGCTATTCCAGCAGATGCTCCAGACCTCAAACCAGTCAGTGAACGTGGACATGGAGTGCATGTAGGCTCAGATGTGATGGATGTGGTCTCTGGTTGATAATCAATGTTTTAAAAACAAGAAACATACGTATTCGACATAGTGTATTACACGCCCGGGGGTGTTTCACAAAGATCTAAGTATGACTTAGAGTTACACTTAATTGCCGACGCGTTCATGTTTTGTGACGTGCAATCTTATTGATTACTAGGCAATAGAGCGCGACCTCTTAGCATGATCTGACCAACGCGGTCATGCCTTTATAACGCATGGAACTAGGCATTTAAGTGCGACTCTACATCATACTTACATCTTAGTGAAAGCCCCCCCGTTTTATTTGAACTTGTCTATTTCAACTTTCGATCCACTATTTCAAAGTCCACCCTAGAAAATTGTTGATTTGGTTAAATAGAGAATAATCAAAGTAGCATAATGCTGACAATTTCATCAAAATCGGATGTAAAATGAGAAAGTTATGACATTTTAAAGTTTCTCTTATTTTTCACAAAACAGTGATTTGCACAATTCAGTGACATGCGAATGAGACAGTTGATGATGTCTTTCACTCACTATTTCTTTTGTTTTTATTGTTTGAATTATACATTATTTAATTATAGTATTAAACAATGATAATTCCACATGTTCAGGGAGGTATCATTCGTTGCTTCACTTGACAGTGAGGAGAAATTATAATATTTCGTAGTTCAGATAATAAAATACCAAAGAAATGGTGGATGATATCATCAGTCTCCTCATTTGCATATCAATTAAGCAAAACTTTAAAATGTCATAACTTTCTTATTTTACAACCGTTTTTTATGATATTTTCAGTGTTATTCTTGATGGATTCTTCTCTTTTTATTCAAATCAACTTTTTGTTGGGGTGGAACTTGTCCTTTAAGTTTGATTTTCACTCAAAAATTCATACAGCAACCACACCCCTTTTTTCTGGCACCGATTAGTAAGATCGCGTTATGCAATACAAAAATCATAGATAAGATAATGTTGCATCAGTGTCACTTAAAATTAGGAAATATCTCTCAAACGCGAACAAATACGATTTGACCATGTTGCTGCGTGCCAATCTTGTTCGGACATATCCTTTATTAAAAAGGCAACTTCAAGGCTTTTAGAAACCAATCAGTCCCAATTCCCTTCCCTTGTGATAAAAACATGTTACCAAAACTTGCTTTCTGTAGTATATCTTCAATGCAACTCAACCGTGAACTGCATAGTTGGATCTTGGTGCATAAAAACCAAGCTACAAATCAAGAAAGTGTACTTGATCTCCTCCCCTGTCACAATTCTGAGCCAAATTCCAACCATTCTACAACTAATATAACTTAATAAAGTGTAGCGCCCAGTTTCTCCATATGCCATGGCATCTGGAGTAAACTTAGTTACCCGTAAAATTGTTCTCAAAAACCTTCTGTGGAAAATTTCGATTTGAGCAATATCTTCATAGTCACATACTTACCCATTCCCATCCCCATACACACCCATATGTCAGTATTGGTAAAATTATCTGAATAAATTATTCACACTGTGTATCAATTGACAGTTGTAAATCTTTTTGTTTTTGCTAATAACATGAATAAAGTGTACAAAGCTTTCCTTGCCGTTGATTTATACTTATATTATGCTATTCTTTACTTTGACCCAAGTCAAAACAGGTATCAGGGAGTAATTGAGTAGAATTTATAAAAATGTCCTTTTTCATCAGAATACACGGTACGCCGTGATAACCACCATATTTTCCTGTTTGCTGATATTGAGAATTTTGCTGATATTGTGTAAAATATGACATTTTCGGTAAAATGTTATGTAAAATATGATTTCTTATTTCCCTTTTCCCACGTTCTTACGAATATGCTTTAAACATGATAAAGGTATTCAATTATTTTAATTAAACGAAGAAGTTTGAGCGCTAATAGCTTTCGGGCCTAGTTAACTTGTACCAGGGAGTTGGGAGTACTCTAATCCCATCTCCCTGCTTGTTTTACCCTAAGAAAAATGCAATTGAAATACGTTTAGGGAAGCCCAGATTAAATTCAGCACCATCAGAACGAGGAAATTCATACGCGGTTAACTGTCGTTCACACACAAGTACATAATATAAAACGGAGCTTGAATTTTACATCGGTAGATGTGTTGTTCGTTAACATATTTGCCGATTAAAGTAGCAAGGATAGCCTGGCTCAATGCACATCTTTTGAAATTGATCAAGCTACAACATTTCATCACTTATCAGCATATGCTTCTGTACATTTGAAAATCTATTGAAATTCTTTAAAATGGACTAGCGTTCCTGTCTCGTCTTAAGCATTTAAACACGTTTGAGTACAAAGTCTAAGACCTGTTACTGCCATTTTGTTTCAAAATCATCCAAGTAGATACTAATAATGACAATAATAATAACATGCAACATGTGCAGATACGTACTATGGTAGCTCTAAAAAAGCGGTGCATTTTATTATCCAAATTTGCACGTGAAAATAACCCATGCTCAGAAGATACAATAGTCTTGTGGCAAGCATCTAGAGTGTATAAAATTGATATCCTTGTGTAAGTATTTGGAACAAAAAGTCTTGCCTATTTTCTGATAAACTTTGTATATAACCTCACGCTCCATTCCTATATATTGTTTGATCTGGATATTACATTGCGATTTAATCATTCGTCACAATTTATGTATATATATGATAACCATTTCTGATTATTATTAGGGGAAAGAAAAATGACTTTGTATTTTCTGAAAGTATGACAGCCTTAGATGTAATAAATTACACCAAGATAGAAATTTCAAAATATACTCTTACCTCCTTCATAATCTGTCTTTGCATGGCTAGTTGTCAATTTTCCTGCGATTGCGGAAAATCATATGTATATAATTGCAATGTAAATAAGGGACAAAAATAATCTTTTTTTAGGAAAGATAATTGAGAAAGTACTCTGATAATTGTTTCATTATGTCTCATTCTATCCGATTTTGTAATGATCACCTCTCCCGTCTCTATGATGTTGTTAACCAATTGCCATGATCGTAATTGTATAGACACGAGCTAAAAAAGAAGAAAAAACGTCTTTCTAAACACGAACAAAGATATTATTTACATGTGCCACCCTTGTACATAAACACGTAATAAGTCACGCAAATATAATTGAAAAGTTTCATATGATATTCTTACCTTCTTCATATTCTGTCGTTGGATGGCTCGTCATCAATTTTTCTGTAGTTTCTGAAAATCATACATCATCAACAATAATATCGTTGTGTCATTTTATGGAATAAGCATTATTTCCTATTTCTGTATCAACGATGAATATAACGTCATTATCCGTTCCTAACACAATACAATGTTGTAATGATGTTGCAATGTTGTAATGGTCATCTATTTTCACATTTTAATTATCGCCTCTGTCATGTATTTAATGTTATTTGCAGATTGCCATGATTGAATTTAAAGACGACAGAAACAAAAAAAAGAACATTCTTTCGAAACACATATATATCAAGTCCCCCTTTTTAATACACCCGCTCAAAGACTTTCTTGTCTGATGGAACAATTTACAAATCTTTTAAAATTGTGAATGAGCCTTTTCATACCTCACAGGCAGAGCTAGCAAATATAATATAGAAAAGCAGTCATCACATTGCTCAGTTCACTGGTAACTATATAAATTTATAAACCTTGGTCATCATAAAAAAATGTATAAAAAATGGTTGAGAAGTTTTTTAAGCCAACTATTCTTTAATGAGCTTACTTTGGGGGCCATACGTTTTTTTGCCACTTGCTGTATTTCCAAGATAATTCCCTGCAACACATTCAAACTCTGTTGACAGGTCATATTCTGATTCTGTTAAAGCCACAAAATTGATTCCCGTTGAAGATTCATGCTTCAGGATATCATTGGCGTATATGAAGTAATGTCTTATCGCTGGAAAAGGTTGGTTGGCAGCATCAATGGCGCATGTAACCCTCAAGTTAGGATCAAGTGACTCAAACGTCACAGTCACAATATCATTACAAGGTCGATCTGAATGATAATGAAGGAAAAGAATGTATAGATAAACAGTTATCGGAATAACCCTGGGAATTCCATTTCCATTTAAATAATAATATTTGAAGATTTTAGCCTCGGAATAGTTTACTAGATAGATGGCGCATAATTAATGTTGTGTTTATTATTATCATTATTATCTGTTGGTGCGTTAGTCTTTTGGTCCGTTAGTCTGTTAGTCTGTTCAGGAATGTTAAGGTTTTTGTTCAACTTGCTCCCATTTCCTTTCTTCTGCATAAATTATGCTTATACTTCACCTTGGATAATACTACACTTGGTACAAATTATCGTTTGGTATACCACATGTGTGTTCATAAGGAAGATGGGGTCAGAGGTCATCTAGGGGTCAAAAGATCATTGCATATTTTATTTATTGCAATATCAGGCGAGACTCATGGTTTGTGAGCCATCTTGTTTATTTATGTAGTAATTATCCAGCTTTTTATTTTTCATTTCTTTCTTTCTGGGGCTTAGTATGCTATTCCACAGTCAACTATCAGAGTAAATCTGAAGACAAGAGTTTCTATCCATTCATTTCAAGATTATTTTCCAAACAATAGTGAGTATACATGTAGAGTAGCAACTGATCAAAATGTGGGCAAGAACAAGCGTTTCAAGCCAAACTCGTGCGGAGTAAATTCTCACGGTACACTATAAAAATATTAAGTGCTAATTTAGCACTTACAGTGCTTGTATAGTGACTGAACTACGAGTGCTGATTTTCATGTTCAAATTTAAACTAGAAAATCAGCACTCAATATACAACAACTGTAAGTACTAAATTAGCATTTCATTTTTTACAGCGTATAACTATGATTGAAAAGTGTTAGGAATGCAAGATATCCATTATAATGAAATTTACTGATATCAGCATTTGATGGCATAAACAGTCTGCCATTGCAAGGTGCTTACTTCTGACGGTCTCCTGTAAACTATACTCTCTACCATCACTACAAAAGTTCATGGTTTTGTGTAAGGACGGAAGATGGTTTTAGGGACTGGTTTAAGGTACATAAGGAAGTGTTACAAGGCCGCAAATTTTCTCCTATTCGTTTCATCATAATAGTCTGGATGATCGGTGCAAAAAATAGCAAGAATTGTTCAGATTATGGTACAAGCATGAAATTTGGCTGACAGGTAGAGTAAACAGTGCTGAACATTTTTAGCTGGGGGTGCCAACCTGATCTCTCTTCGTATAGCAACAGTTGCTAGGTAACATATTCACCTTAGCAACCACCATTTTGTGGTGTTATCTTCATTTTAAAAACTATATTTTTACTTCTAAGCACCAAATTTACAATCACATATCAAGCAACGTTCCAACCATGTACAGCAACAGTTGCTAAGCAACACATTTTCCATAGCAACTACAAATAATATTCCTGAATACCACATCTGGTCATAATATCTGAATGAAAATTGTTAGAAAATTGGTCAAAGTATAAAACCTGGGAGTAAAAACTAATCATAATAAAAAAATTATAAAAAATCTTATAAGCCTGAAAATATCAAAAGCAGTCCAATGATTATAATATCTGCATAATAATCGTATCTAGGTAATAAACCTAATTTTGATCTACAGTATTTGATTATATTTCTTCATACTTTTTATTCATGCATGACAAAGCTATAACACACCGACAAAACTCATCACTGGGTCATTGAATGTGCTTATTATTTAATAATTATTAGCATCTCGTCTGTTATGAAATTGTGACAGGGTATTGTAGTGGATGTACATGGAACACTGGGAAAGACACTGGAATTTTAGGGGAAGCTAAAATTTGATTGATAATAAGACTAATCGCTCCCAAATGACAAAGCTTCATTGGGAAGCAATTGCGATTAATGCCCACACACTTACTTGTCAGTAAAGTTTTGATATTATTTTCTGACTTGAATAGCATGTACAGTAGACCTGAAACAGCCTCAAGCATCATTGACTGTATGTTCACTGTATAGCATGGACAGTAGACCTGAAACAGCTTCAAGCATCAACTGTACATGTACCACTTGTGAATATGCCACGATGCAGTACATTTGTCAATTATACAACAAATCTTTTAAGAGAATTTGTTAACTCTGTAATTGACACTAATCATTAACGCTGCATCCTACAAATCTTGAATATGAAGCGGTAAAATGCAAGATATTGCATGTTGTACCAGGTCATCAAAGAGTATATAGTTGGAAAATGGAAAGCAATGTAAAGGTGTTAGTACAGAGCTTTGCAACCTGCTTGAAATGACTTCTTTCATCATTCTTGCCCATTATATTTGAGCATCTTAAAAAAAAATAGTTATTCTAATCCCAAGTTTACTAGAAGCAATTGCCACTATATGTATCTTCTTTTATTTGATCATAATGCTGGGCACTTGAGTCATTTATATTATTTACATATTTTGCAATAGTTTCTAGATGATGAAGGAAAATAAATGATTTGTATTTACACTGTAAGTTTCCAATAGCTTGGGTACAGTTCTAGCGAATTGATCGATCGTACATTTTATGTGTCGCACATGCCTTCTCAAAGTAGGGCATATATTTATTCCAAAAGTTAAGACTGGGCTAATCATGAATACGAGAAAGCAAGACTACTGTCAAGCATGCAGTATGCTCGACAAAGAATATCAGAGGCAACAGAGGAATACATCAACAAAGTTAGTCATCATCCTCTTCGGTGGGACAATTAATTGTTCATCAATCAAAGTGTAAGAAACATTTCTGTCCATAAGGAAATGATATTGCGAGACAAGTCGGTAGTGCCTTCAGCAGAATCATTTCCATCTGAGTTGGACACGCCAAGAAGTATTGGAGGTATATGGAAGGAAGAAGCATATCAGAACTTAATGCTACTGTTCTGTGGCCAAGTATGGATCGCGTCCAGCCAACATGATATCACAAGTGCTTCACATACGTATTTCAAGTCGTGGATCCTGGAGCTGCAGGATTGATCCAGGTCAAAACACCTGGAAACAGAATGGACAGGTCCAAATCAACTTCCGCAGGATCGAGTCATGTTAGATCAATCACATAGCTGCAGGATGCAGGTCAACGTGCCTAGAAGCGGAACTGACAGGTCCAAATCAACTCAAGCAAGATCTTTCACGTCATGATATATCCCAGAGCTACATTATTTATCCAGGTCAAAACACTTGGAATAGGAACTGACAGGTCCAAATCAACCTCTGCAGAAGTCACAATGGATTATGTAGCCGCAGGATCCAGACCAACATGCCTGGAAACGGAAATAAATGGTTTAAATTGAATCTAACAGATCTTTCAAGTGATGCTAAGTCCTGGAGCTGCAGGATTGATCCAGGTCAAAACACCTAGAAAAATAACGGACAAGTCCAAATCAACTTCTGCACAAGCTTTCAAGTCATGATAGATCCCCAAGCTGCAGGATCCAGGCCAGCACGCCTGAAAACAGAACTTGGTGGTCCAAAACAACGGTTGCAAAATCTTTCACGTGATGACAAATCCTAGAGCTTTAGGATTGTTCCATGTCAAAACACCTGAAAAAAGAACGGACAGGTCCAAATCCACTTCAGCAGGATCAAGTCATTTAGCTCCAGAATCCAGGCCAGCATGCATATATATATTTAGAAAAACGGAAATGACGGGTCCAAATCAACTCTAGCAAGATCTGCCACGTCATGATCATGATGATAGATCGTACGTGGAGGCGGAGCTACAGGATTGTTCCAGGTCAAAACACCATGGAATCTAAACTTACAGGTCCAAATCAACTTCTGCAAAAGTCGTGATAGATCATGTAGCTGCAGGAACCAGGCCAATAGGCAAGGAATGGCACTGAATGGTCCCAAAATCAATTCTAACAGATCTTCCACGTCATGATAGATCCCGCAGCTGCGCAGGATTGATCTAAGTCAAAACGCCTGGTCAAAATGAACTCCCGCCCGTGGAATCCGGTTTGGGAACGGCATGGAGAACTAATATGATCTTAAACGCAGGCTATGGAAGGGAGTGGGCAAAGTGTGTTGGCTTTCAAGAGGCCGACTACTGTTAGCAAGAGATAAAGTGAAAATTAACTTCTGGCAAGTTTTTGGTGTTTGAAATAATTCTAAACTTAGTTGACTCAATCAATTTTTGGTGGTCATTCTTTAATCTCTCCAAGATCAGAGATATTTAGGTTGTAAGTACCCATGACCTCCTGGGGAGCTCTTACTATATGTTGATATTGTGGAATTATTTCCTAGGGTCGATCTTTTACATATTGTTTAAATTAATCTAGAATAAATATTGTTTCCAATGGATAAATATGGGTGAGGTTCTTTTCACATGCAATAGATATTATTCTACCAATAATATGGAACCCATAGACATCGTCTTTGAAAGTTGTGCAGGTTTTACTTTTAAGCATCTATTAGTATCTCTATGATTTACACACATCAATAATCTTACTTTACGGCCTTTAACCATGGTTGCTACAGAAAACATATTACTTACCAACTGGTACTTCGCATGACTTGTATACATGGTATAATTGTTCTTGGGTTGTTGTGATTAATGTATTAATGCGCTAATAAAAAAGATGAGATTCATATAAATTTTAATCATAAAAAAGATACCCTATAATAATTTGTTACCGTGGAAAATGTTACTTAGCAACGGTTGCTATGGTGCTCATTTTGTCTACCTATGGAAACATTCATTACATGAGGAATCTATGGGCCAGATTTAATTTATGAGCTATTCTGATTAAATTATAATGATCTAAACTAATATAAAGAATTTGTTGCTAGGGAAGAGGGTCACTTAGCGACCGTTGTTATGAATAAATGGATCAAAACTATTGTGATACAAAGGAACATACTTTAGATTAAAATTTGTATGACATATCGCCTGTGAAAATGTAACTCAAGCCCAATTAAGCTCAGTTACTAAGGTAAATAGATTACCTAGCAATCGTTGCTATGTTTAGTGAACTCACGCTGGCACCCCCTGCTAAAAATGTTTAGAATAACTTACTCTACCTTTTGTGCCAATTTGCATGCTTGTACCATTTTCTGAACATTTTTTTCACCAATCACCTAGACTATAAGCAATGGATTTGGTTAGGAACAGGTTATATTGCGGTCGCATGCAGCCCATCACAGCTAAGAAAGATATTGGATGCAAATGGGGATAATGGCGGAAAAAAAAAACTTGTTCAGGAACTCATCCTCCTCCGAAATAAACTCTTTATTGGCTAATAGTAAAATTGCTTTCATTTGAAGATGTTAGCTATTTGTATCTCGTTAAATGACCAAGGGGTTACGTACGAAACTCACTGCAGTATTGGAAGACTGCACTACGGGCATTTTAACATCTACGCAAAATCTCGCCAAGCAGCAATATTTCCCTTAAGTCTGGTTTTCTTTACGGATCTGTGACATGAGGATTGAACATGTCTAAAGAACACAAATTTGATGACATAGATACGAACCGCTTCCACAGAATACTTTGACGTATTAAACTGAATGCTTATAAGAAGGAGGACATCTTCTTGCCCTGCAAATTATTTGCCCTGGCAAATTTTCATTCGGCAAGACTCCGGAGGCTACCAATGTGGATTGTTACGCCACTGCATGTAACTTGTAGTACAATGTATCTTCTCACATTTTCCAAAAGGTTTTATCAAAATAAAAGTTTCTCTCACCAGAAACGTTTTTTTCTCCTGTATTCACATTTAAATCAGGTACATTTCTATTGCCTCGCTGAATACATTCATTCCGATGTGTTTTTACACCAACGAGCGATGTGAGATACCGATCAAAGCTATTATCTTGAATTACATACCATCGATCACTTTACAATCGGTTTCATCGTTGTGACTTTTGTGGTCCCATTTTAGCGCAATATCGAATAATAACATTATGGCACCTTGCCCACTATCCAAACCAAAACTTCTGTCATTAAGCCTTTTAATATTCTCGTTGATATAAGATATTTCATTTCGAATGCTGACATTGTGGATTGATCGCTGCTACTCATAATAAAGCAGTTAGAAAACATTGCAGTGCATTTGCATTTTTTAAACCCCAAACTTGCCCATTTTTGCCACAAATCATGTTTTCTAAAGTATCACCCTGACTCTCAAGAAAAAAATATTGCAAGTTTCTATGATCAAAATCATGGGTAAATTAGTATTCATTTTTTATGCTTGTGCATAAAAATGAAAGTATATATTAGTCTATACGAAAATTCATGTACACATCCAAGCGAAATTTCTGAAATTTGACTTTTAAAATTTGAGACAATACAAGTTCTTTTTGTAAAAAATGATACGCAGATTGAAATTTGTCAAGATGATAATTATATATCAGTAAAATTTTCCGGAAAGTTTCAAGGCAACTGCTTCATATTTTCTTTAATTTATGTAAAATCATGTATTTCACAAATTCAAATTTTGGGCAAACAAATGTAAAAATAATACAATTTTCTATTCAAAATTTCAGGCAAATGACGTTTCTAGCTCTCATAAATAGTATTAAATTGTAGGAAATGTATTTATCTTTCGTATGAAACAAGTTTTATAGCAATCGAAAGTTTATGTCAAAATCAATTTAAAAAAGTAGAATTTTCTGAAAATTTGTCGGGTTAGGTTCAGGAAACAGACTGTTCTTCTCATATACATGTATTGTTAATTCTGGCAGCGTCAAAATTTGGCCCAGAAGCCCCACATGAAAATGTATCCTTCTTGGAGTGGCACCTCGTTCAATTATAATCCTGAATAGCACATGCTGATGTATTGTCCGAATATGACAAAAATTAAGTTTTTACATGTACATAATGTCAAAGGGAAGATTATCCTACATGTATAGGATGTACATTAAGTATTATGATTGCATTTTTGTCGCTATTATAAACCAATGAACCTTCTTCACATTTTCTTGCCTTTGTAACGAGATTTCTAGTACAATAATTGGTAAAATTGTGAAAGTTAGTGTCATTAGAAGGATTGTTATTAGTTGAGCTAGAAAGATATCAGCTCCGTGATAACTCCACATACGTGCTGTGTAAAAAATATTTTATGTTACATGTATTTAAAACAAAACTTTTTAAGATTCAAAACTTGAATGTCATAGAGCAAAGAGTCTATTAAGTACAATATAAACTGCATCTCAAGTGAGTAGTGCATAGATGTTCGAATTTGATGAAACATAATTAATACCAGGAATAAATATGTTTTTTATGAATATCTTTTTTCAAAATCAACAGTGAAATCTTAAGTACTCTGCTTTGGTATGTTTTATTAATGTGTAAATGTTTTAATACCGATTTTTTTTAATTATTAAACAACATAAACATATAATTTGCTTACTGTGCATCTCAAGATTTTCTGTTATTTCTCCATTGAGAGCAGATACGTCATGACCACTGATGACGCATTTCAGTGTTTCGCCATAGTTCTCTCTAGTAGCTGGAAATGTACAGACAATCTCTTTACTGGAGAACCCTGCATCAGCTGGAAGAGTATATTCTAGAAAACCATCACACGGGGCAGGATCATCACCTAGCATCAATGTAAGTGTTTCTTGTGGTCTACCTCCTGTAGCTCTGCACGTTGCTATGTATACATCAGCATCATCTGCAATAGCACTTCCAATCGTCAATGATGATGTTGATTGGACTGAAAATACAATGTGATTTTTTTTATCTTTACATGGTATGTCTACTGACATTAATCTATTTTCAATGATACTACAAATTATTTTAATACCACTATTTTCCGAAACATGAACATTTAGATTATCTTTTAGCATTCATATGGTGTGTTCGTTCTCCACCAAAAAAAAATAAAAAATAAATAAATAAATAAAACGTAGAACACCTCTTGCATTTAAAAGTTTTTGCAAGAAACATATTTGTGTCAGTGTCAGTTAAAGATAAGGTGTTGATGAATATAACTTGAATTTATCATCTTTATTTAACCTACCTTCTACTTTAAGTTCCTTGACATCAGTCTCCAATGGCCCTGAGAAGCATTTATACCGTCCTTCATCGTCTATCTGTGAATTAGTGATTGTCATAGTGGATTGGGGATAAGCAACACCCGTCTGTGATACATCAAAATTGTCATATTTTGTAGCTTCTGTTGGGTGGGTTCTGAGTATACCTCTGAAAATATCAACATTTGGAACAACTGAGACATCTGTCCATTTAAATACGCCTCCTATGCCTATAGAATCAGGGGTCTGTCCGCATTTGTAAACTGCATCATGTCCTTGCTCTACCGCGGAAGGTCCGTTGAAAGCCAAAAGTGACTGGCTGTTCGCAAGTTCTATGAACTTCAAAAAATCAATAAACAAGAATATAAACAAGATGTTATGTAAATGAGAAACAATGAGAAATACCTTTGGTCCTATGTATCGGAGGGAGGGGGTAAAGTTTGCTATACCCCTCTCGCAAACACGTGTCAAAACCACCACAACGCGTTTAATTGATTGCCAATTTATAAACTATTTACATGATTTGATAATTCCCACGCGTTTTATTCTCCATTCTTACTTCTTTTGTGAATCAAAACCCCGTAAAGCATATAAAAAAATGCCCTTTAGCGATAAATAAAAAATCGATTGAATTATAATTGAAATGTGAAAAAAAGCGAATGATAAAGACGAAAACATATGGGCCTAAGCTCTATCTTTATTCGATTTCTTTAAAGACAAAGACCGGATAAAAAAAATTGAAACTGAAAATGTGAAATCCTATAAACTAGTAACATGACAGAGCACATCAATGTATGTTTCATGGATGTCAATGGCTTGGCAGCTGAGCATTTTGTCTAAGAAAAAAGAACAAATCAGGATCGAAAATTACATAAAATCATAATCATACTCATAAGCCAGGAGGGTTGTGATTAGATATATTTGTATGTACATGCAAATAAGATCATTATTTTCTTGGTTTCCAGATTTTGAATTTTTTTTTTTACAATCCACAGAGGAAAGTATTGACTAGATTTTTTGTTTTTTCTCTGATTGGCCCTTATTTGGCATAAATTGTTATGTCAGAAACTGTTCAACAATTGATTCGGCTGACAAATTCAAAACAGCCCTTAAAATATGTAAAACCTTTAATATTCAAATTGTACCTCAGCTCTATTAAGTGAATTCACAACTGTTCTTTTTCTTTTCTTTATTTTCGTAAGGGCTTGTAGATATATTTATTATGTGTTATGCAATAGGCCCTATATAAATAATGACTATTACTATTCTATCATCATTATCATTATCTACTTCAAGAGAAAACGGAATATTGAACATGGCAAAAACTAATCCACAGCTGTAGATTTCCTTATGTTAGGTCTTCAAAAGAAAATCTATTTGTGATACCGATTGGTATGGAAGTAAAAAAATTCAGGTTACAGTTCGTTTTTCCAAAGGTTCGTACCTCCGAAACCCGTAAATTGCTAGATATCTTGATTTCGTAACAAAAATGAAAATGGGTTCATTCATCCGAAACTTTGTGGCGTTATTCCGAAGGTTTGTTAGTCAAAAAACGAAAAAAGATTCGTTAGTCCAAACACGAAATAAAATTCGTTAGTCCGAAAATAAAATATAGTTCGTTAGTCTGAAACTGAAATAGTCTATGTCGAAGCCGGGAAAATGGAAGGGCAGGCTTGAAGGGGGAGGGGGGGGGGGGGGGAGAATCACAGTTGCTATTAATTTGTTATGAGTATGGAAAGAGCTACTCTATCGTTACCGGGGCGATTTATACGTACGAAGGATTTTCTCGAAGCGGGTGATCATAGACTTATGGTGCTTGTTAATTTTCATGCAGGAATCGATATCATGTTTGTGTCTGATTGGGGCCTGGATCCTGTCCACGGAGGATTATTTTATTGTTACTGGGGGAGCTGAGCATTGTCACAGTGGCCAGGTCCATGATGGGGGCGTGGGAAAACAGCAATCTGCAGCCATCGTAGCCAGCTTTATGGAAGGGGGGGGGGGACAGTTATTTCGCATTATTTCATTTTCGGAATAATGAACCTTCGGAATAATAAACCTCGTTTCGTTTCCGGACTTATTTACCTTCGGAAAAACGAACCTTTGAAATAATGAGCCCTTGTAGTAGTCGAATCTTTGGAATAACCGACCTTCTGAAAAACGAATGTATCCCCGAAAATGTTTTCGAGGCTGAAAGTGATATGAACAGATAAAGTATTCGCAGACTCACAAACAGTGATAAACATGCATGAAAATATTTTGAATAAGAACAAAGGAAAGTGGGGACATGACATCATCAAAGTCCAATAACTGAATTATTTTTTTATCCTATTTTCACTTTCTGAAAGTGGTTTTTATTCTTTATCTTTTTATTTACATCGGTAGTCTGAAGTACCCCCTTTAAAATATAATCTCATTTAGTGTCGCGTACAATAAGATTATATTAAAAAAGCTCTTGCCATTGTGTTATTGGTTTCATAATGTACGTCCCATGCTGAGATTAAGTAAATGCGTTCTCTCGGTATATTTCAAGAACATGAGGTTTTAAATCATAGGTAACTTACCAGCGTGATTATTCCGATAACGTGTACATTGATTCTTCTACTCTTTCTACTTCTATCCATTGCGTAATTTTCCAGTACTCCTCTGTTTGAAGGCCTTATGGTTTGGAGTGATGAGACACACAAATTGAAAGTTTAGATTTAGGCAGTGAATATGTTCCCACTTCTCCGATCTACGTATAGCTGACGTGAGCCGTCGACATCCCGCAGCAGCCAATAAAAAAGTCAAAAGCTGCTATTATAAATTTGAATAATAGGAATCACTCGACCTTTTCTACCATGTTACGCGATGGGAAGGGGGGGGGGGGGGGTGCGCTTAGTTATTAAATACCATAAACGCTCAATGGCATATTTAGTACTAATTATTTATCTGTCTCTGCCCTTGCCTTTTCTAATCATTTTAATCAATCCCAATCGATTACCATTTTCTGAGTTTTAT
Source organism: Lytechinus pictus (assembly GCF_037042905.1). Classification (NCBI taxonomy): domain Eukaryota; kingdom Metazoa; phylum Echinodermata; class Echinoidea; order Temnopleuroida; family Toxopneustidae; genus Lytechinus; species Lytechinus pictus. The sequence continues at coordinate 6,689,872 of NC_087252.1, forward strand.
ACGAAACATACATTTTGCTATATAATCTAAACATGGAAAAAAATGTATGTCCAAATGTCCAAGTAACGCGAATTTAGGATCTACGATCCATGACATTTGCTCCACACAATAAAGGAATGACCTAGTTCAACCCTGGATTTAATACTATACGCTATCCTAAACGTAATAACCCTAACCTTAACCCCAGCCCTAACCATAGGCCTATATCTTAGACGAAAAAAACCCGGAGCAGTTGTCGCCAGAGCAAATGTCGTGTCGCCACTTACACTCTACCGACAATCTTCTCAATGGTGAAATCAGTATCTCGTCCAACACCCCTGCATCATGTGCATGCACTTGCAAGAACCCTTTTTTCAGATATTTTTTTTAAAATAATAATTCAGGCCCATTTTCGTTAATTGTCTTTATTTCGATGGATTGTTTTGTATTACTCGGTATTTCAGAACGAAAGTGTTTTGATTGATTGGTTGCATTTATTCTTTTCTTAGTTGTAGTATAAAAGAAGATTCTTCCCAGAAGCTTATTTTAATTAATAGACATCACGACAAACGATCGCTATATTTGCCCAGGTTACCGTCGCATATTTCAGTAACTACCCGAATGTTGCTGTGTGTTGGCACCTTCTCATTCGGCCAATACGTGGTACACCCCCCACACACACACAGACACACTTTTAAAACTTCCCACAGTTCCTGCGTTTTCATAAGCTCTTATGAGCGCGGTCGATTCGTGAAAGGAAAATAAATAATGCCCAAAAAAACCCCAGCTCGGCCATGATAATTTCCATCCACCCCTCCCAAATTTAGTGAGGGTCGTCAGGAACCAAATATCAGTCTGTGCTGCGCATTGCCTGAAAATTTGGTCGCTTTGCAAGAATGTAGTGATTTGACCTAAATCACATTCATTTTCAAAAGACATCATATAACAGTCAGTAGTTATATGAAAGGGGAAGTCAACATGGCCAAATAGATGAAGACAGGGCGTACTGGTCCTGAATAGTGCAAGTTTACGACATTTTTTTTACGCAATTGAATGACGCTATACTGCCATGAAACGACGAAATAAATAGGACGTAATTTCGCCACTTTCTTTACAATGCATTTTTGATGTTGAATGTATTATATTGTAATAAAATGAATGTTTACTTGGCAGGAATGTTAAAAGTAATTTGTTAACAAATTTTCGGCATTACTTCTATTTGTTTCAGATCAGTATGCTCGATCTGTAAATGAAAAATCATAAGATCAGCATGCTCGATCTGTAATGAAAATCATAAGGAAATCATTAAAAAAAGCCTCTTAATTTACTATCTATTGTCCACGGCGGAAGGTATTTGAATACTAATGAGTCAGAAAGAAGAGGATCGAGGGTATTTGAATTCCAGTTCATCGTGGCTTAGCCGTGAACCAGAATAGCCTGGAGGTTGAGTCGCTGCCCGGAAAGCAGTAGATGGCAGGTTCGAATCCCACTGGTTCCAATTTTTCCTGACTTATGATCTTATGATTTTCATTACAGATCGAGCATACTGATCTTATGATTTTCATTTACAGATCGAGCATACTGATCTGAAACAAATAGGAGTAATGCCGAAAATTTGTTAACAAATTTTAATTTCTTCCTATGAAAAAAAGCCTCTTAATTTACTAATGTTAAAAGTAGATTGATAGTCGATAGGGTATGGGCATTGGTTCAGCTTAAAAGGGTGATACACATAAGCGGAAAGTGGACTAAGGGGCGGGGGGGCAGACTGAGTCAACCTTTGGATATGGTTTGAAGCCGGAGTCATGTCGGTTTTAAACAGTTCTGAAAATTTATTGATACGTGTATCGCCCCAAGTGGACTCAGACAGGTTTTACCAATAAACTAGAAATAGCTAACAATAGTTATAGCATTCAGACCATAGACATCGTGCAATTGAACAATGTAAACTGTTAACATGAAAGTCAGGCGACTTGTATCACGTGAATTCATTTATTTTATTTATGGCAAAAGGAATACAAGAAAAGAAAAACTCGTGACAATTTTAAAAACCTATCGATCGATGGCCATGGATACCTAAAAGAACACTATAAAAAAGTTCTCTCATCACCATTCTATGGTTTACAAACACAATTATTAACATTAAAATCAATTAAAAAATATATAGCAATTAGTGTTATCAAGATATATATGAACACATAAAAAACATTTAAGCGATGGAAGCAATGAGGAACATGTAAGAACGTCGTGCCAAGCAAATTAGATTCAAGTAAGACGTGTATTAAGAGGTATTTCCAAATATAAAAGACATAAAACACCTAAAAAACATTGTGCGATATATTTAATTAAATGGTAAACACGACCATCCTTTCCGACCAAATATACACAACAAATTATAGTAATGATATCCCATGGTTGATAAGATGACCATTAATAGATCAAACCAAATGTGTTTTTAACGTGTGTTTCCTGACAGGATACACAGTGCTTTGTTGTTATCGAACTTTAGTCTAATTTTGATCATCCATCAATGAAAATGGACCAAATTGACCAACCTTGATATAATTACACATTAATATGTCTAAAACGACAGTATCATAGAAATATGAATATACACATCAGGTCGTAAAGAAGATAGCTCACTAACAAATCAGGAAAACCAATAAACCTAAAGAAAGATCCTTTCGAAACTTCGAGCCCCAATCAATGCATTTTCATTATTTATTTTTATACTATTTTCTTGACCCTAATCAGCGCTGTAGACATATAATTTTAGGATGAAATAATGATCCACTGTTTTCAATATTTCAAAGATGGTTTAATGACCCTTTCTCGACTGTCTCCGGTAAACAGATTCAAGACTCGGTTAATCAGTCATAATGATACATGAATAAACTGCGTAGAAAATACGTAAAATGTAGATAAACATGTAATTAGACAAAGGAAAGTCAGAATCTATTTATAAGAAATAAGGAACGAAAGAAAAGCTTAAACACTTGTTTGGCATGACTCTAAAACAAATATACATAGATTGCAGACAGGAAAAAAACGCACCATATATCACGCACTCAAACTCACACACGATCCAATCCAATGTTCTATTTACTTGCAAACAAAATATACAAGTATAAACGAAAATACAGTTTACATTCAACATAAAAAATGAAAGAAACACCTGTAAATAAAATGTACATATACATAATAACACGGTGAAAAGATTTATCGAACTTTATGTGAAGAATGCTTGACTAAAATTGTCCGAAAGAGGGACCTTATTCTACTAACATCTGAACTTGATCTCGTGATTTTATGTTATTCCATTACCTCATTTCAACATGATATAATGATTTTTGTTTTTGTTTTACTAATGATGTTAATTTTACCTTGAGCATGTTGAGTACATGGGAATGTGACTTTTAGCGGGTTTTATACGAGCGAATAACGGTCTTTATAGTACATGAAATCTAGAAATCATTTAGTTTGCATGGAAACAAAAAAAATATGATAAATCTTAGGGGTAACCCAGTCATATGATTTTGGTGCATAATTTGTGAATATTAGGCTTAATTTTTTTATTCTGTTACATACAACTGTTTAAGATAGGGATTTATAAGTATCTACCCATATATGATTACAACAATTTTAAATGTGGTGAAAGTAATATAAATAAATTCGAGTGCAAATCTTGGCGGCAACGTATACAATGGCCTCGACACAACACCAACATTTCTTGCTACTGACGTATATGTTGTAGACGTATGGAAAATCCAGTTGAGATATCAATTATTGTTACACCTAAAAACTTAACATTCTCTACTTTCAAATTTCAAATAACAGATTTTCGGCAGCATTCCTTGTTGTCAAGGTGAGATTGGAGTTTCGACTCTTTCTTCTTTTGCTCGAAAAAAGACCGGAGAGTCGGAAGATGTCCTTTGAAACACTGTATATGCCTATTGTATACATGTAGCTACATGTAACACAGTGTGATATACCAATTAACCTTTTCCATCCTTATGATAGTTTAAAAACAATATCCAAAAAGCTTTAACAACTTTGGTTTGACTAACTGGCTTAAACAACGTGCTTGAAAATTTCAATCAGCGTTTTTCTCAATTTGAGATAAGACAAAATAATTCTTTAATTAATATAATCATGATGTCATTCTTCCTCGATGCTTTAAGTGAAATTCACATATCAATAGCAGACGCATACACCCGTTCATCCAAGTCATTTAGAGACAGGTAACTCTGTGAAAATTAAAAGATAAGGACAATGAGAAGACTGTTAACTATAACAATATGATGTCATTAATGATGAATTATAAATCATGTAAATAGATATCATTCAGCATTGTTCATCAAGCAAATTCATAACTGGATGTTTTGTTTTACATTTCAATACTGTTAATGAATTTAAATCAACATCAAAAGTTACAAAGTTATTACAAATGCAAATCATAAAAAGGGGAGAAGAAAAACAAACGTTTACGAAGTAAAGGGGGGATATGCGACGAATTAATTACTCAAATTAAATATCTGCATTTGAAAATAAAGAGCAGGCTTGTCTGTTATCCTTAAAATAGATAACACTCTATTCATAGTGGAGGTTGCTTAGCATGGCTCAATTATTATAGGCGGTTTGCTTAGTATAACAATATAATTAACACACTCATATGTGGGCCTCTGGTTGTAAAGGAAAGGTGCATAACAGCAGGAAATCAAACTGTTTGGAAGAAAGAAATATATTTTAGTCTTACATGAGTCTTTTCTAGAACCCTTTCCAAATCCTTCAGGATCAGGTCAAAGTTGGTCCTATTTGTAGGGTTCTTCTCCCAGCACCCAGTCATAATCGCATATCTGTGATATAAGATAAGGATTCTTTATGTGCACTTCGATAACCATTTTAGTCAGCCACAACAGTCATTTTGCACGAATATTACATTTGTGGTTTTATTTCAGCACCCATATTTGGTTATTTTAACGCATTAGGATTATGGTTACTCGGAGGACGGATTGTCGTTCTTCACACTGTATAGCACTCACTGTATATAGTAGTTTTACACTTAATTACGCCTAAAACTTCCACTAATGTATTTTAGTAAGATTCCCAATGGCATCCTTTTATTGGAATTCATGAAGAGAGATAAATCAAAAGATAAGATATAAAGAAAGACTTTGCTGCTCTGAATATTATAAGATACCTGGAACTATTACCAATATTTATCTAGTCAATGTTACATCTTATCAAAATCACATCACTTTTAGCATTAATCGTGGCGCCAGTTATTAAGTATTATATAAATTTATTCATTTACAAAGCTGTCTACTTTTATTTACATTTATATTTCTGTAACCCGATTGGGATTATTAAAATGATATATTTTCATATCATGATCAACTTGTTCATCTTTCATTATATTTTCTTTAAAAACACTTATTGCTCAAGGTTAAGACGGCTGAGTAAAATTGAAATTACACTTCTTGTGCACAGTGACGAGGGCGTGGCATCTGGTAACCATTAGCAACCTCCGTCTGGACAGTGGTAAAGGTCATATTAGGGTATGGCCTTGCACCTATCAGAATAAAGGAAATTAGCATGATGATATTCTGAAATATATGAATATTGGACATTTCCAAGTTTTTGTACCGTTTAATAGAGCTGAAAATATTGCTTTAATATATTTATTCAAGCATTATAGTAAATAACTCTTCACATCTTCAATTAAAACTTTCAGCGTTTGCGTGTATTCTTCATTTGAATAAGTTTATCTATATCTTAGATCCCTTCAACATGTCCGACATCACACGGCGTTTCAATTTTAAGAACAATTCTGATTTCATCACCTTCCAAAGCGTATTGAGTATTAGTATTGTTTTAATGTCTCTGTCACTGTTTGAGGCATGTTATAACTAAGTAAAAGCAAAATCGAGGTAGTAGTACAGTAGTAATGGTAGTCAAGGTTTTGTTGTTGCTTTTGTTTCATTAAGCCTATTATCATTATCATTTTATCCTCGACAATTCGTGTATTTCACAACCACCATCATTACCATTACTATTTTCTGATATATACTGTAGATATGGAAATGTAATGTCATAGGCTAGTAAACGTTTACACTCAGTTCGAATAAACAGAAGATATTACTAAAAGAAATAAACAAATCATTCTTTAAATTGTTATGACAGGAAATATTTTTTACAATTTCACAGAACAGGTCTGTTTAAAGGAAAAGGGAGAAAAGTTTTATTACAATAAATTTGTAACGTTCACCAGATACCCATTTTCTCTGATTTTACTTAAATGTATCTAAGATTACACAGTGCAGTACGATTTCTGGTATTCTCAGGACTCTGCTGCTGGAATTTTTGTTGTTTTAAGTAAACATTTTCTAACAGTGCACGCGTAGCTTCTGTAACCTCATTTCTTACCTAGTGTGACAATTTCCCACAATACGATACCAAATGACCAGATGTCTCCTTCTGTTGTTTGATCACCCGTTGTCATGGTTTCTGGTGAACTCCATCTTTTAGGTTTCTGGGACGGTGTACAAATTGCACATAATCGTATGATCGCGATACTTCAAACGATTAGAAATTACAATATATAGTTAACGTAATATATCACATATGTATACTGGCCGAATTAGGTATTGAAAGACTGGTAAAATTGCAGGCTTGGGAAAGAAGTCACAAGTCTCGAGTCTTCAGGTCTCAGCTCCGTTATCAGATTTTAGCATTTATCTTCAAAAAAAGGAGAAAGAGCTTAAAGCAAACCAAAAACCAGGGGCGGATCAAGGATTTTTTTTAAGGGGGTGGGCACATTTTTCCGACGAAAATTTTACAAGCCAAAAAAAAAAGTTTTTTTTACCAAAAAATTAATGATATTTCGTCCCCGAAAAAAAGTTGGCAAGCATGCAAAAAAAAAACAACAACAACAACAACAAAGGATTCAGTTAAAAAAAGGAGGGAGGGCCCACACTTCAGTTTTAATGGCATTTCACATTACAAACTTTAATCTTGCTTCTCAAGGGGGGGGGGGGGTCACGGGCCGGCAGCCTCCCCCCACGGATCCGCCAGTGCCAAAACATATAACATTTATTATTGTTAGGCAAAACGATCATACCTACAGCTACGTCACCAAAGAGTGATGGAGAAAGTCCATAGTCTGATATCTTGCATTGCTTTCTTTCTCCTAGTAACACATTGTGAGCGCAGAGAGCACCATGGATGATCTCAATAAAAATAAAGGAAAATCAGCTAATGTAACTTAATCTATGAAATCATTAGGGCATTTGTTGTGTATGTGGATCTTTGTTGCAAATAGAAAAATCTATATTCTTTCCTCTCCATTGGTTGATAGAAAAGAACGGTAAACCGCTCCTATGCTAATTGTATGATTAATAATTCGTTTTAAAGGTAATTTAAATGTATGTATTAACCCTAAAAGAACTGTGCTATTGAGGACCCTACGCCCCCCCCCCCTCCTCTGATCTCGGCCGCCGTTCGCGCAAAAAAATTGACACGCACATTCTTTGCCACCTAAACTATACGATCCAGTATAAAACAAAATCTGAAAAATATATTTTTAATTTATTATGAATAGAATATGCAAATTTATTCGTGAAAAACATTATTTGCAAATTTTAACACCCAATTTCACTTCAAATTTTCTCTCTTTTTTCCACATGTCATCTCTGAAATCTAATTCAAAGTTTTCCATAACAAAAAAGTGCGAAAGCCAATTTTTTCCTTATGTATTTCGTATTTTTTAGACTTTCTTTTGTATTTTCTTTGTTTTTAATCTGTTGTTTTTCATTGTTTTTTCAATGGAAATTATTACGGACTATTAAACAACTTAATTAAACCATAAAGTAATTAAGCAGACCAATTACAAAACAAAAATATTCACCCTTTTATGAATTTTATTTCCCATTGTACACAAAGTATAATAATAAGCCATTTTGACATTGTCTCGTAAAAAGTCACGTAGCGTCGCGATGCAACATGTATACCTGTATGTCGCAAATTTTGTCTCAAAAATCATAAAATTTTGAGGTGCATTCTGTTTGCATTTCGGAAATATCGCGTTAAGCGTCGAGGGGGGGGGGGGTCTGCAACCCAAGGAGAGGATGGCTAGGCCCTACTAGAAATATTTATTAGGATATGGGGTACCCTAGACATGATTTTTTTTATCGGAACTCGTGAACAACCACTTTGCCAGTAAAGCTCAAGCGATACAATCATGTATGAACTAAATATTTAAATATTCAAAATGTTCATAATGTCACGAGTTTCAAGGCTAATAAACTTCTCTTTCTCGTGTGTTTCCGTATTTCGTTTATAAAAAGATATATCATCAAAAGAAGTTACCTTCTTAGAAGCAAGGAACTGCATTCCTTTAGCAACCTACCAAGCCAAGTTAAGTAGGGTATCCTCTTGAATACGAACACCGTTTGGTTTGAGATTGCTGTATGTAGGTTGAGATTGCACCCCTGAAGTATGTAGATGGGTAAGTAGTGTACCCCCTGAGATAAACTCATACAGGATACTACCTGCAAATTGGATAAATAATATATTGTAAAGAAAGGTAAACCCGGTGACATAATGTTATCTTTAGTTTTATGTGCATGGAATATAAAGTCCTGATTATGAAATGGAATGCATTGTTATTATGTCTCATATTTAGTATAAGAGAATTGTGACTAAAACCTTTTCAGTCTCTGTTAGTTCAAGTTCAGTTTCAAGTTTATTTCAATTCTGCAAAACATTAGACATGTCATCAATTAAGTAACAATGAATTAACAATAATTAAAATGCATAACTGAGGTGATCTATTAAAAAGCACTGCTTGTAAGGTCACCTGTAAAACATATATACAATGCTAAGGCAGAAGTTTAAGAAATAGAATAGAATTAAAAGAAGACGGCAGAGCTAGGAGGTATATCGAAAAGAAGAAAGTGGAGACAGGAGAGGAGCGCTTAGATAAGAAAGGGTGGGGAAGGGGAGAATGAAATAACTTACAAATTTATGGCAAGTACCTACATGTAAATTCACAAAAACACGCCCGCACACACATGAGCTACTAAGAAAGATAATAATAAACATTACACATTAAAATATAATACCTACATAGAATATTATAGGCAAGACAGAGAGACATATACACAAAACACGTATAGTTCAATTAACAAGTTGTAGAAAAGTAACATTTACAAGGAGGATTTGTACTTCATCTTAAATGTTGATAATTTACCGGTAGATGCAATATCAGAATACATTCCAAATACGGGGGCCACTGCGACGAATAGAATTTAGACTAAGTTGTTTTTTCGCTACAAAATAAACCCCTAAAAAAAGTTTGGAAATCTGTGTTTGGCCATTATTTTCTCCCAACTCCCAATTTAACACAATGCATTTTTTTACATCATTCAAAAATCATATAATTTTCTTTAAAATGATACCATGCTTGTTATGATAATGCCATCACGGAAAGAGCAGGATTCAAAAGTGTTGGATGAGGTCTGATGATGAGGTTTGGAAATCTGAGTTTGGCCATTAATTTCTCCCAACTCCCAATTTTAAACAATACATATTTGATATTATTCAAAAGATCATTTAATTCTCTTTAAAATTATATCATGCTTATTATGATCATGCCATCACGAAAAGAGCAGTATTCAAAAGTGTTGGATGAGGACTGAATTGAAAAGCTGCAAAACGAGTAGAAATAGTCATGATGGGTCAATACAGAACATGATTATTTTGTTTGTGTCAATAGAGATGAAAATCCATTCAAATAAAGCCTCTGCTTCTGTAGTGATGGTTCTGTGAGATAACATGGTTTGAGTCGTGGTTTGAAATACATGCATGTGTGTTTGTTTGTTTGTTATGTGTTTGCTTGTGCAGTGGTGTGTTTGATTCCATGTTAATGTTGATGTTAAGGTGCATGAAAACAATTCAAAGAAACCGCTGAGAAACTCACTCATCACCACTGAAAAAAGAACAGTGACATTCAATATTGCGTAATTTTGCAACTTTTGAAATTTGACCTTGCCCCACATTTCAAAGCACTGCACCTCCATATGAGCCATAATCACATCATGTATGGTATCATTTCAAAGAAAATTAAATCATATTTTCATTGATATTGATTACACATTGATATTTACTCAAACCGATAAGGAATTATTGATCAAACTTAAAAGAAACCGCTGAGAAACTCACTCATTACTACGGAAAAAACAGTGACTTTCAATATTGTGTCATTTTGCAGCTTTTTAATTTTAACCTTGCCCCACATTTCAAGGCACTGCACCTCCATGTGAACCATAATAATATCATGTAGGGTATCATTTTAAAGAAAATTAAATGTTCTATTTATTGATATTAGTTACCCATTGATATTTACTAAAACCGAGGAGAGATTATCGGTCAAAATCAGACTTCCAAACTTTTTTTGAGGAGTTTAGGTTCGTTAATCCGAAGGTTCGTTAGTGCGATAATAAAAAAAAACATGTTTGGGGGGAAAACGAATGTTTCAAGAAAATCATGGTGTAATTAAAAAATAACATGATATTAGTGCAGTCATAGTTTCAGAGAAGGATTATACATGTTGTGATCAAAGCATGTATTGCATCAAGAATAGGCGCTTGGATCAAACATGTGAAAATTCCCAAGGTAATTCCTTTTCTTTAGGGCAGGGGGGGGGGGGGGGCTGGGGTGTCATTTTTAACAGCTTCTGTTGGTTATGATAAAAAAATCCTATAGATAAAAAAGTGCCCTTAAAAAGGATTAAAAAATATTTTTTTGTGAAAATGAAATTTGCCCTTTTCGAAATTAAATACTTTTTTAAAGGTAAAACATAATACATTTCAGGTTAAAAAATCACATTTTTTGCCTGCACTTCACGCTCGCATCAGTTATTATGTAATAAGGTACCTACTCGCCCCTTTTCTGGTTATAAGAATGCTTATAGTGTCAAGTTTTCTGGTGGAATATCATTAATTTTCAGCTCGCGCCTCATGCTCGCGTTAATTTTTTTGTTAGATACTCATCTTTTTCATGATTATGAGAACTGCTCGGAATGTTTCATTTCTATTTCTTATTGAAGTGTCCAAAAGCTTGAGCTGTCAATTAGCGCTTGCAACACCTCGCGCGAGATGCCCTTTTAACAGTATGGTTTAATTAGACCGATAATTGACCAAAAATCGAGTTTTAGAACTTCAGATTAAAAAAAATCAAAACCGAGTAAAAAAGTCTTCATATATATTTTCGGATAAACGAACCTTATTTCATTTTCGGATTATCGAACCTTTGGAATAACGAATCCTATTTCGTTTTCGGATTAACGAGCCTTCATAATACGAACCTTATTTCGTTTACGGACTAAGGAACCTTCGGAATATAGGACCTTAATTTTGTTTTCAGTTTAACGAACCTTCGGAATAACGAACCTTATTCTATTTTCGGATCAACGAAGATTCGTTATTCTGAAGCGTCGGGATAACGCCACAAATATTTGGATCAACGACAGATTTTTTGTTTTCAGATTAATGAACATATAATAGAGGTATAGGCAAGTTGCATGTTTTAGAATAACGAAGTGTTTGCCCAAATCAAATTGTAATAATTGAGTGAATTATACAACATAACTAATTGTTTTTCAGGCAAAGCAGCACGCAATTTATACAGAATACCTAGTTTCAGAAACCTCACTACAAATTTTCATGCGATGTTCAGAAAAGGTTAAATGCTCGTCTAATTTAACACCAAGAAAATGTACACCTTTGGAGACTTTCAATTGTTTACCGTAGGTGTATTTATTGATATTAATATTAAGTGCTGTCGCATCATGAAACTTAAACATGTGCTCTTTCCCATCTTCCTTAAAGCTACAAATCTCTCTCCCGATACTGATTTTTACAAATATATTAAATGATACTTTCACTGACTTTTAAACATTATTTATTTAATTATCTAAATAATTCACATACCTTGTTCTTTACAATATCCGAGACATTTGGCAATATTTGGTTGATCCGATAGCTTGTAAAGAACCTCAATCGCTTGAAGTACTTGTGATGAATTTGTGACGCGATCTAAGATTAGAAAAGCCACCACAAGTACCATTTTAATATTTTCAAACAGATTTGACAAGGGCAGATCCAGGAATAGAAAAGGGACACAATTTTAAAAAGACAAGTAAGGGGGATGTTCAATTCAATTAATTAGCAAGTGGAGCCTCTGGCAGTCTCACCTGCATCACAAGATTCAATATAGCAGCGGTGCTGACTTTGAAAACTACTATAAAATAATTATTCACAAAAACATCATTTATAAAACGATACAATACTATGTTCATTGACAATAAATGACATTTGACCTTGATCATGCGACCTAAGACTTGTCAGTAATACTTGATTACCCCTATATTCACATTTTATAAAATATATCTATAAACTTTGAAAAATATTACAGCAATCCAATCATTACCTCCAAATGGCCAAAGATCGATGACCCTAAATGACCTTTAACTTTGGTCATGTGACCTGAAACTCGCACAGGGTGTTCAGTGATACTTGATTAGTCTTATGTCCATTATTATGAACTAGACCAATAAATATGGCACGCCCATAGGGAAACAATTATATATTTATTTCACTTGAAAAGAATATGTTTCTCTTCCACTAAACCATTTCACTCAAAGAAATTTATATTTCACTTTTCCAAAAAAATATATTTCACTTTTCAAAAAAAAAAATATTTCACTTTTCCAAAAAAATATATTTCACTTTTCAAGAAAAATATATTTCACTTAAAAAAAAAATATATTTCACTTAAAAAAAAAATATGTTTCACTTTTAAAAAATATATATTTCACTTTTCAAAAAAAAGATATTTCACTTTTTCAAAAAAATATATTTCACTTTTCAAAAAAAATTATATTTCGCTTTCCAAAAAAATATATTTCACTTTTCAAAAAAAATATATTTCAATTTTCCAAAAAACATATTTCACTTTTCAAAAAAAATATATTTCACTTTTCCGAAAAATATATTTCACTTTTCAAAAAAATATATTTCACTTTTCCAAAAAAATATATTTCACTTTTGAAACAAAAATATTTCACTTTTCAACAATTTTTTTTTTTTTGAGAGAGAAAACAAATCCTTTCACTTTTGTTGGATAACACATGCGGCTGCCGTATTCGACCGTACGTAGAATTCATCTATCTACCTACATGATATATCTATCTATCTATCACTCTGCCTAATATATATCTATCTGTTTAAATATGTCTATCTATCCATCTTACCATGTCCATGCTCATGTCCTCATGTTCAAATTTATGATGTGTACTTAAAGCTCAGGAAATTGCGGATTGGTAAAGCTGGATTAACTAATGACCTACCTCTCAGAATCTTGAAAGAATTTGCATATGAATTGTGTGTACCTTTAACTGATTTGATCAACCTATCATTCCAAACGGGAATAGTACCACAACAATGGAAAGAAGCTCAAATAACCCCAATTCCGAAATCATTACCGGCAATCATTAACAATCTCAGACCAATCGCATTAACAAGTCAATTTGCTAAAATTGCAGAATCTTTTATAGCCAAATGGCTTCTTAAAGATATCACTGACAAAATTGACTCACGACAATTCGGAAACCGCTCTGGTTTTTCGACCACTCATTATCTTGTGAGTTTGCTCCACAAAATGTATGAGAATGGCGAAAAGAGCAAGAGTCTATCCACATTTGTGTGTACTGATTGCCTAAGTATTCTTGCCTATACACATATTTCTCATGTCAGTTTTTACAAAGGTGTACTGCTTTTTATGTTTGAAATATGTAATGAGTCTTTTAATTGTTTTTACTTTGTATACATGACCAATTCAGCCATTTGGCTGCGACTCATGTTTTTAATAAACCTTGATTTGAATTGAATATATCTGTCTGTCTGTTTATCTATCTATCTCTCAAACTATTTATTTTTCTATCTATCTGTCTAATAATTATCTGATTAAATATGTCTGTCTATCTATCTACGAATCTATATATCTGTCTGTCTGTCTCTTTATCTATATATCTATCTAATATTTTTAATATGTCTGTATATCTGTTTATTTATCAATCAGTCAATCTATCTATCTATCTATCTATCTTATTATTTATCTGTCTTTTTATCTATCTGCCTATTTATCTTTATCTATCTATCTTATGTCTATCTGTTCAAAATATGTATGTCTATCTGTATGTCTACCTTTCATCTTTCAATCTAATATCTATTGATCTGTTCAAATAATCATGTCTGTTTATTCAACTGTTTATCTATTTGATATATATCTATTAAATATGTTTAATGTTATTATATCTGTCTATCTATCAATAAATATATCGACCTATTTTCTCTCTATCTATACATCTATCCATCTATTTATCTATCTGTGTATGTACCTATGTATCTATCTGTCTCTGAATCTATGTTTATATCAAATATATCATAATCACCGTTATCATCATCATCATATTTGCCATCAATCATTATCAGCATCATCCTCCTCATCATCGTATATTTTTTTGTCAATCAATATCTATCTAATGTCTGTCTATCTATCTAATACCTATTTTCTGTTTATATATATATATATATATATATATATATATATATATATATATATATATATATATATATATATATCTATTAATATATATCTATCTTCTATTAATCTATCCACCTATCATTTATCCCTCCATCCATCCATCTATTTATCTATCTTTCTTATATGTATCTGTTTAAATATGTATGTCTATCTGTCTGTCTATTTATCTTTCATACTTATATCCACTCATTTGTTTAAATAATTATGTCTGTTTATCTATTTATCTACGACAGACCACCTAATTCGTTCGCACGACGAATTAAAATCTAGTTTCACTTGTTACATTTTAAAGCTGAGAGAAAACAAATCCTTTCACTTTTGTTGGATAACACATACGACGGCTGCCGTATTAGACCGTACGTAAAGTTCATTCCTCACGTAAAATCCATTCCTCTCGCTACGAAAAACATTTCCCTCTTGTTGCAAAATTCATTTCACTCAATTGCAAAAAATACGTTCCTCTTTTTTCTCGGCCTGTAGGCTTCATTGTTGGTGGGAAATAGAGATGGTTGCAACATTTTCGCTGTGCTGAGGGGAGAAATCATGAAAGCGGTTGCAACTCACAAAATGACAAGGATATGGGGATATCAGCGAACGCAATTACGTCACTTTCCCACGTGCACGAGAATGCACCACGAGGTGGGACCATGAACACAAAACGTAAAGTTTGATTTTATTGCTGATTATGCACAATAGCCAGTGCAATCAGCTGTTGCATTCTGCCCTACGATCAATCACTAACCTTAGCACGGTCTGGCTATACGTTTTGTAGGCATGGGGCATGAATACTTAATACATACAATATCTACAGAGCTGAATGGTCAAGGTAAGTGTTGAAATTTCCCTTTTCTCCATTCCGTCTGTCTTTTACTTCATTGACATACGATGATCGTAATGATTGATGAAATGAAGCTTACAAAAATCTACAATTCACTGGTCAACTCGCTTGTACCTGCACTGCAAAACCAAATTCTCTCCAGTTTGTCCGATACATGAATGGGGGGTTTTCCAATGCTACTCTCAGAACGGGCAGTACTTCACCGTCTTTTGAACAGACATGAAAAGTGAGTATACGGGACTGATGTTGAGTGATGACGTCATCGCTCAACCCTAAAAAAATTGGTGTTAGCCGAGAATGTCCACCGAAAGCGATGACGACTTCACCCATTCAGTCATGTATGCTTTACCGCTTATGTCTGGTTTGAAGCACTCATCCTACAAACGAGGTTATAATGGTTTGAAGAAGCACTGGCACTGCCGTGACAAAATGGTGAGAATTTGGTTTTGCAACGCAAGTACAAGCGAGTTGACCAGTGAAATGTAGCCTTTTGTATGCTTCATTTCTTCGATCATCGCGATTATCGTATGTCAATGAAGTAAAAGACAGACGGAATTGAGAAAAGGGAAATTTCAACACCTTGTCCATTTAGCTCCGGAGATAGTGTAGTGCCATGCGTGGAGCTATTCATGCTTCATATCATGCCCACAAAACGTTAGTGATTGATCGTAGGGCAGAATACAACAGCTGATTGCACTGACTATTGTGCATAATCAGCGATAAAATCAAACTTTATGTTTTGTGTTCATGGGCCCACCTCGTGGTGTATTCTCGGGCACGCGTACGTGGGAAAGTGTCGTAATTGGGTTCGCTGGTATCCCCATATCCTTGTCATTTTGTGTGTTGCAACCGGATTCATGATTTCTCCCCTCAGCACAGCGAACATTTTGCAACCATCTCTGTTACCTCGTCCTGCCAACAATGATGTGCGCCGCCTACAGGCCGAGAAAAAAGAGGAACGTATTTTTTTGCAATTGAGTGAAATGAATTTTGCAACAAGAGTGAAATGTTTTTCGTAGCGAGAGGAATGGATTTTACGTGAGGAATGAACTTTACGTACGGTCTAATACGGCAGCCGTCGTATATGTTATCCAACAAAAGTGAAAGGATTTGTTTTCTCTCAGATTTAAAATGTAACAAGTGAAACTAGATTTTAATTCGTCGTGCGGACGAATTAGGTGGTCTGTCGTAAATAAATAGATAAACAGACATAATTATTTAAACAAATGAGTGGATTAATAAGTATGAAAGATAAATAGACAGACAGATAGACATACATATTTAAACAGATAAATATTAGAAAGATAGATAAATAGATTGATAGATGGAAGGAGAGATAAAAGATAGGTGGATAGATTAATAGAAGATAGATAGATATATATTAAAAGATAGATAGATATAAACAGATAAATAAGTATTAGATATATAGACATTAGATAGATATTGATTGACGATAAAAAATACGATGATGAGAAGGATGATGCTGATAATGATTGATGGCAAATATGATGATGATAACGGTGATTATGATATGATATACACATAGATTCAGAGACAGATAGATACATAGGTACATACGCAGATAGATAAATAGATGGATAGATATATAGATAGAGAGAAAATAGATCGATATATTTATTGATAGATAGACAGATAGAATAACATATTAAACAGATTTAATAGATACATATTAAATAGATAAACAGACATGATTATTTAAACAGATCAATAGATATTAGATTGAAAGATAAAAGGTAGACATACAGATAGACTTACATATTTGCACAGATAGACATATTAGATAGATAGATAGATAAAGATAAATAGGCAGATAGATAGAAAGACAGATATACAGACATTTAAACAGCCGGATAAATCATTAGATAGATAGATATATAGATTGATTGATGAATAAACAGATATACAGACATATTAAAAGAAATAAATAGATATTAGATAGATAGATAGATAGATAAAGAGACAGACAGATAGATGGATAGATAGATATGTAGAAAGATAGACATATTTAAACAGATAGACATATATTAGGCAGAGAGATAGATATATAAAGATAAATAGGCAGATAGATAGAAAGACAGATATACAGACATTTAAACACCTAGATAAATCATTAGATAGATGGAAAGATAGACAGATAATTATAAGACAGATAGATAGAAAAATAAATAGTTCGAGAGATAGACAGACAGATAGATGGATAGAAAGATAGACATATTTAAACAGATAGATATATATTAGGCAGATTAAGATCGACATATTTAAACAGATAATATATCTATCTGTTTAAATATGTCGATCTTTCTATCTATCTATCTATCCATCTATCTGTCTGTCTATTTATCTATCTATCTCTCGAACTATTTATATTTCTATCTATCTGTCTAATAAGTATCTGTTTAAATATGTCTGTCTATCTATCTACGAATCTATCTGTCTGTCTGTATGTCTCTCTATCTATCTATCTATCTATCTAACAGGCAGAGAGATAGGTAGATAGATAGATATAATAATGTAGGTAGATAGATAGATAGATGGATTTTACGCACGGTCTAATACGGCAGCCACATGTGTTATCCAACAAAAGTGAAAGGATTTGTTTTCTCTCAAAATTAAAATGTAACAAGTGAAATGATTCTTCGTCGAACAAAAATATTTTCTTTTTGAAATATATTTTTTTGAAAAGTGAAATATATTTATTTGAAAAGTGAAATATATATATTTTTTTTAAAGTGAAATAATTTTTTTTTTAAAGCGAAATATATTTTTTATTTGAAAAGTGAAATTTATTTTTTTTGAAAAGTGAAATATATTTTTTTGAAAAGTGAAATAGATATTTTTTGAAAAGTGAAATATATTTTTTTGAAAAGTGAAATATAATTTTTGGAAAAGTGAAATATATTTTTTTGAAAAGTGAAATATATTTTTTTGAAAAGTGAAATATATTTTTTTGGAAAAGTGAAACATATTTTTTTGAAAAGTGAAATATATTTTTTTGGAAAAGTGAAACATTTTTTGGAAAAGTGAAATATATTTTTTTGGAAAAGTGAAATATATATTTTTTATGTAAGTAAAATATATTTTTTTATAAAGTGGAATACATTTTTAAAAGTGAAATATAAATTTCTTTGAGTGAAATGGTTTAGTGGAAGAGAAACATATTTTTTTCAAGTGAAATATATATTTAATTGATTCCCTATAAGCGTGCCATAAATAATCTTTCAAAGTTAAGATGTTAATTCAACAAATACCCCTAACTTGGCCAAAGTTCATTGACCTTAAATGACCTTTGATCTTGATAATGTGACCTGAAACCCACACAGGATGTTCAGTGATACTCGATTATTCTTATGTCCAAGTTTCATGAATCAAATCCATAAACTTTCAGAGTTATGATGGTATTTCAACATATACCCCCAACATGACCAAAGTTCATTGACCTTTGACCTTAGTCATGTGACCTGATATTCGCACTAGCTGTTCAGTGATGATTGATTGCTCTTATGTCTAAGTTTCATGACTAGACCAAAAAAAATTAAGTTATGATGGTAATTCAACAAATACCCCCAACTTGGCCAAAGTTCATCGACCCTAAATGACCTTTGATCTTGGGCATGTGACTTGAAACTCTAGCAGGATGTTAAGTAATACTTGGTTAACTTTATGTTAAATTTTTATGAACTAGGTTTCTATATTTTTTAGGTTATGATGTCATTTTAAAAACTTAACCTTAGGTTAAGAGTTTGATGTTGATCCCCCAACATGGTCTAAGTTCATTGACCCTAAATGAGTTTTGACCTTGGTCATGTGGCATGAAACTCAGGCAGGATGTTTAATAATACTTGATTGACCTTATGTCTAGGTTTCATGAACTGGGTTTATATTTAAGTTACGGTGTCATTTTAAAAACTTAACCTTTGGTTATATTTGGTGTTGACGTCGCCGCCGCCGTCGGAAGAGTGGCGCCATAGTGTCACTCTGCTTTGCAAGTGAGACAAATATGTATTTTCTTCCGATTGACATTTCGATAATCTACATATAAAATAAACAAAGGATATCATGAATATAGTACAAATGAATTAAAGTAAAAAAATAAAAAAAAGTATGTAAATTATGTACATGGAAGAAGCCGTTAAAACCAGAAAACAGGTGCTTTTGTAGGGATATTCATATATGCCTGTAAAACTATGTGACGAATGTTGGCAATCCTTGTCTGGAGTACTTTTCCATCACCAATATCTGGGCATGCAAAAGTAAAAATCGAAAGGATATACTTCTTCAAAACGAGGCACCCCCTTCCATCCTTCCCATGTTAGCATTGTTGATTGAATTAAAGTGTAGGGGAGGCCAGCCGCAAAAAAAATTTTTTGATTTGTAGCGGTGTGCTTTCCAATCTACATATTCAGAATGACATCCTACAATCATTAGGTAATAATGAAATTAAATCTTTATTTAGATGACAAATTAATCATGACCTTTTCAAGATACAGTAGTTTGGATTTCTGTTATGGTTGCATGCAAATGACGCAATCACCTGGTATTTGCCTGATAGCAACGTCGAGATGGTTTTGTTTTGAGCGGAGGTCTCCTTTCCATACCATGCCGAAGTCACCACCCCCAATCGAGCCAAGTCTGGTGAAGAATGTCACGTTTTCACGAGCAATGACGAAGGAGTGGGGATCAAGTTTTAACGCTGTGTATGCTACATTTTTTGAAGAAACATATTTATTATACTTATTGCCATACTTGAAAGGTTAAATCCAAGCAATAAATTAAATCAAAAGCAAGACCAATATTTGATGATATACAATGACCGTCCACGAGAAGTTCAATACTTCCGGAACATTTGAAATTAATATGCTATATTTGACATGAATTCATGCAACTCAAACAATTATTTTGTATTAGATTCGACACAAGAAAGAATACACAGAAAAAAGTATTTTGGAATATTTATTTTGGCTTTCATGATTAGGAATTAACAATATATTCCTCAGTTTACGTTATAATTTGAATTAAATTAATCACTGACCAGAGTTT
The DNA here is from genome assembly GCF_037042905.1 of Lytechinus pictus. Lineage (NCBI taxonomy): Eukaryota > Metazoa > Echinodermata > Echinoidea > Temnopleuroida > Toxopneustidae > Lytechinus > Lytechinus pictus. The sequence continues at coordinate 6,710,411 of NC_087252.1, forward strand.
ATGAGTGAGTGACTATCAGGATGTGTTGAGGTACAATTTGGTAGAAGTAAAACAAAACAGATTTTGAGAATATGATCTCGGAAATGCAGGGCTTAAAATCAAAATAATATGTTAATACAATTGAATTACAATTTCTAGAATGACTTGTTACCTCGATCACCGCTTTGAACCATCTCATAAGCCACGTTGTCATTCACCTCCAATGGTTTATTTTCTTCCACTCTGTAGAGAAAGAATGATCGGTCCATTTCATTTCGTAATTTCAACACATAAAATACCAAATAGCTTGTTTAAAGCAATTTCAAGGCATTCCATTGTAGAAATATAATCTCTCTCTCTCAATATCTTTATGTCTCTCTCCACACCCACCCCCCACAGACAGACAGACAGACAGACAGACACACACACACACACCCTCTCACACACACACACGCACCCACCCACCCACCCACACACACACACCCTCACACACCCACACACACACACACACACACATATATATATATATATATATATATATATATATATATATATATATATATATATATATATATATATCGTGCGTCCCACAAATAACTAAAACGAGATTTATCATAACTTAGTCATAAATACAATAGACAAATGACCCAGTAAGGCTTAGAATCTCCTCTTTCATCTGAAGTTACTTCGATTATTCCTCATTCACACATGAGTGAGCAAAATTAATGAAGAAAAGATACCAAAAATTCATTAAGGGAGCGGGGGGGGGGGGGTATCTGAATTTTAGAAAGAAAATCACATGCCTAACAAGTTCAATATCTGGTCTTTTATTTGATACTTTAATTACATGTAATGGACAAGAAGTATAAAAAAAAAAGTTCTGTTCCTTCGAAACAATGCTTGTATTTTCATAATTCAAAAATAAAAACGTATTTTCACCGGTTTCCCCACAGTAGCTATCCCACGGTTTACAAAGACTTAATGCATGGTTGATTGTGAACAAAACAGAGTGTCGAGTGAGTCTGAACGCTAGCCTGTAAAACTTCTTTATTGTATTAAATTATTGCAATTCAAGCCTTATATCAAATTACCAGAACTTTGTAATTTCTTGACCATTTTCTGCAATTGAGGTATCAAATCAAAACGCAGATATTGAATTTTTTAAATTGTGGTGCTCTTTTTGAAATACAGATAGAGCCCCCCCCCCCCCCATTGAATTTTTGGTATCCTTTCTTCAAATTGTTTTACTCACTCATGCGTGAATGAGGAATAATCAAAGTAATTCCAGATAAAAGAAGAGATTCTAAGCTTTATAATGGTAGGTAATGTGTATATTGCATTTGTGATTAAGATCAATAATCGCTAAATATTGTGTTTTTTGTGGTATGCACTGTATATATATATATATATATATATATATATATACAGTATATATATATATATATATATATATATAAATATATATATATATATATATATATATATATATATATATATATATGTATGTATGTATATACTCAGAGCGACAGAATTTGATGATAACAAAGCAAGGTCTTGTAAATATATATGTAAAGTGTTAGCTAGTGTATTTACACTCTTGTTAAACCTAAAAAAGACAAGGACTACATAACGTATTACATCTTTCAACCAAATGATTAGAAAAGAATAGAGTCAAGGCAACAGAATAATAAATCCAATGTGTCGTGGAAACCAGTTAACTTGAATTAAATAGAGCTGAAAATCTGTCATTAAATATCAATATATATGATCAGATATCTGACCGGTTTTTTTACGTATTGAGTACATGTATGAAGACAAATACACAGTGACTGAATTGAACTTACCAATCTTATCATTTTCTTTCTCTTTTTGATACGTACCTCAGTAAAAATTGGTACCTGAATGTTGGAATCGAACGCCTGTGTATTACTGGCCTGTTTGTTAAGGTTAGGTTCGTTTGGTTCTGTGAGTGGTATTATATTGTGAACTATATAAAAGTGTTTTAGGGTGGGTATTCGGTATGAGATTTCTAAGAGGGTTTGAGGGGTGAGGGTGTGTGCGTATGCGTGTGGGTGTATGTGTGGGTGAGTGAGTGCGATGTTGCACTCGCTTGTCTTTAATAAAAACTTGGAGAAAGAGAGTTAGGTGAGTATGGGTGTATGCGAGCAGGTAAATGTGAGGCTGTGTGTCAGGGGTGTGGGTGTGAGATGTGCGAGTGTGAGTGTAAGGTGTGCGTGTGCGATTCTTTTTAGTTGAGGGTGTTCAGGTGGGAGGGTATTGAAATGCCAGGGTGGGTGTGTATGATTGGGTGGGCATATGAGAGTGCATGAACTGTGTGAGAATGTGTGAGAGAGAGGGTGCGAGGTAGTTCGTAAGATTATCTGAGTGGACGTGTGTGTGCGTTTGCGTATTGTGCATGTGGAATGGAGTCGATGATGTGCCTATGCAAAATATTGGGTTCGGGTTAATGAACATTTGTATACAGTATATAGGTTGGGGCATTTCATTCATATAAAATGTTAGTGTTGGTGTTGCCTTGGAGTATGTCTTTGTATGTATGATCAACAAAATCTTTTTTCTTTCCACTTACCTTTTATTATTCCTCTTTGACTGATCAAACTCTAGTGAAAAGACATTATAAAAGACGTGTTTCCATTAGAGTGATAGGGAAATGAAATGAAGCCTATGTAAACTGAGAGGGGAAATAAATTCACGATGGCAATCGTGGTCAAGTTCTTCAAAATGAACATACCTTCGCTCTTGACTTTCAGTTTTATCTTTCGATGATAAAAGCAATAACGATTTGACGACTTATGCTTAATTACGGAAAAGTGCTTTTAACACGATTTTGGTATGAAGGGGAAATATGGTGTGATCTAGTACCAAAACTAGCTCAGATAAAAGATATAACACGAAAAAGGTATCAAAGGAAAGCAGTCATATTTTTGCTCATGCATGCCTCGTCTTTTATTATCTTCTCTGTCATTCTGTATTAATTTTTGTTAATGGACGTAAGTGCATAACGTCATACTATGGCGGGGACGAAAAAAGTAGATCACCTTCTGAACAATAGGTCCACCGCTTGGATTTATAGGCTATTTGTGTTGCAATAAAAAGAACTCATTGTTCTCACAAAGATTTATAGGGCATACACTATGTAAAATATGTTCAAATATGCAATTCATAATAACGGTGCAAATTAATATTTAATTGTGTATTCGAATTTACTCCCACTGTGACTTTGTTATGTACCCTCAGGCCTTGACTGTGCAACGTTTTTGAGCTCATCCAATCAAGAAAATTTGTAAAAATAATATTCTTTGAAATGTCACTTGGCAACTTTTACTTCTTCTACGTAGTCAGGAAACACATATGTAAAAATATCCATAATTACATTACTTCATCTTCTTTTGCATTCTCATTTTAGCTATTTAAATAAGAACTGATGAATAACAATCACCCGGTTTAGTCCTCCTAAGAAGAATGAACTAAACAATGATGATGATGATGGAAGCTACTAGAAGGATGACCAAGACAGCAATCCCTATGTAGGCTCCAAAACTCAGACCAGACGGTGAGGATTCGATCGTGGTGCCTAGGTATTAAATTTTATGTATTATTATTATTATTATTATTATTCGGCAATTCACACAAAATATAACAATGTAAATATGAGTACACAAACAATTATAAATGCAAAATCTTACTGGCGGTCCTCTGAATGCATCAGTTGGCTGCCGGGGAAGAGGAAAGCAAACTTAATCACTGTAACCGTAATGGTCCCTCTTCCCGACCAACTGGTGCACATAGAAGACCTGTAAGATATAGCATGAAGGTAAATAAAATGTAAAATGTAAAACATTTCATAAACTAAACAACTAACAAAAACAAAGTACAAGGAGAACATAAAACTAATATGTATGATGACACTAGGTCATGACACGATACTGAGCTTAAACATGAGGAATTAATTCTGGCTTAAAAACTATTGCATGAAATGTAAAGTAAGCAAACTGAAACGATGAAGTTTAAAACTGAGAAAAAAAGAAGAAAAGAAAAAAAAATATGAGAACATGTAGTAGCAAGCTGACAAGAATGTCTAAAATTATATATGTTGACCGGTATATAGAAGTTAAGAAAACATGGTAAAAGAAGTGAATAGGTACATAGGCTTAGTGGGCTTCAGGCGATTAAGGAAACTAGGAAAACACATTAAAGAACGAGTACTTCATATATTAAATTGTATACACAATTATAATAAAGAAGCTGCGATGGAACTGTCCAGAAGATGTTTAAATAAAGGCAGGAAAAAGAGGGGAAAAAGCAAAAGAAAAAAGTCTCCAGAGACATAAAAGCAGTATAATCAAAATTATAGTTTCGGCTCAAGAATGTCAAAAAAAAAGGAGACGAATGAATGATTCCAAATCATGCCGTAATTATTAAATTAACCTATCGTAAATTAAACAAAGACTTCACAAGATAAAGTTAATATATGTTAATAAAGTTAATAAATTTATTTTTGTTACCATGGTTTACGCAGTGAGCAGTGTGCGGAAAAAAACATTACACACTAATATTGATGCAACACATCTTAAAGGTCAAGTCCACCCCATAAAATTATTGATTTGAATCGATAAAAATAAATCCAACAAACATAATGCTGCAAATTTCAACGAAATCGGATGTATAATAAGAAAGTTATGACATTTTAAAATTTCGCTCATTTTTCACAAAACAGTTGTCTGAATGCCCAACTCAGCGATATGCAAATATTTCAATTTTTACAGATTTGACAATTAGGATCAACTTGACTCAACCATAAATGTTAAAATAATGGTAGCTCCATATGTTCAGGGAGGAATTAATCGTTGTTTCACATAACAATGAGGAGAACATTATCATTTTTCACACTTGATATAGTGTAATACAAAAGAAATAGTGAGTGGGTGACGTCATCAGTCTGCCAATTTGCATACCAACCAGGATGTGAATATAAGTGTTTTGTGAAATTAAGCGAAACTTTAAAAGTCATAACTTTCCTATTTTACATCCGATGTTGATGAAATTTTCAGCGTTTTGCTTGTTGGATTTTTCTCTTTTTATTCAAATTAACTTTTTGTTGGGATGGACTTGTCCTTTAAATGAAATGGTCGTTTGACACATTCCTCGCTCTTCTTTAATCACAGATCAACTATTGTTTTTCAAAGCCTTACTTTAAAATTGGCACCAACTTACCTCCTTCAACACATTGTTTACAGGATCGCGTTTCAATGCTCACTCCTGCCACATGCAAACATATAACGATTCAATAAGTACAGGATGTATATAATTTTGATGTACAATGCATATAATATTGATTGTGCCGATTTGCTTGTCTTGTGACAGAAAGCTTTAAAAAACATTAAAAATACATACTAGTCTACACCCACATTGTGGCTCCATCCCACATTATGCACATGGTATATGCCTAGTCTAGTAAACACTTAGCCTAACTATCATTTTAACATCAATTTCTGGTTAAGCTACACGCATTTCGCACAATATGGTCTTGGTCCAACACCACTAAGTCTGTATGATTAGATGAACTGCTTATGAATCTTCTTTTATTTGAAAACTTGCAAAATATTGCATACATGAAATGGGAATTAGTCCATCAGAGCATAAGAAGAAATTGATAATAGCCCTGTTGAATTCAGCCACGAGGTGACGAGGCTGTTCGCCGATCCGAGGCTATCTGCTAGGAGACCAATAACTAAATTTAGTTAAGGTACATGGTTGTGGTTGGAGTTTGATACGACGAACTTCCTGAAGTCGGATTTCTGTTAAAGCAGCAGTGATAGTAAGGTAATTTCAAACGTCATTTCAGTAGATAACTGACACTATACACAACCAACATTTATATTCATGTATAGAGGATTCGCTTAATAATAGAAATTATCAAAGCAGAAATTGTTCTTTGAAAAAATGAGGCTGTGTTAATGCTGAGTCTGAATAATAGACAGGTCCAGATTTGAGAAAAGTAGACTGCCTTAGGCAAATCGTGTTAATGCTGAATTGAGAATTGTTTTAACATAATTTGAGGGCGCTGAGTCCAAATTTGCTGTTTGCCAACCTTGATTTTGATGTTAAAATCCTCAAATTGGCAAAAACAATATGGCCGCCATTCTACACCCATTTTTACTCTATTCTGACCCCCAAAACTTGTAACAAAAATGTTTGTCAACGGTTTTTGGTACTATTTGATCTTAGAAATAACATACTAAAAATCCATCAAAATCCGTATCCGGGAAAGTGGTTATTTTTAAGATGGCGTCTAAGATGGCAGCCATTAACTGAAAATTAATATAACCGGCACTTTTCTACCCTAGACACCTTTTTCGGTGCATACATGTATTCAATGGTGGAGAGCATAAAAGGAAAGAGTGAACATAAGCACTCCAGGGTACCTGAAAGTCCAAGATTGCGCAAAAATGGCTGCCATGGCCTAAAAATTCATAATTCATCTATTACGTATTTTATTTGGGTTTTATTCATTGGTGATGATTTCAAGGGTCAAGAAGTAAACCGGAACAAGTTACAAGGACAGTCAACGGTCCACTATGTCCAAAAATCCAAGATGGCTTTCAAAATTGGTGTCTAAAATAGCTGTTGTTATCTAAAAACCCCCAAACCCGACATAGTTTGTTTAATATTTGCCTTGAGGATATGATGTTGGTGTCTAACCCATGGTTTAATGGGTCAAGAAATACGTTGGGACAAGTAACAAAGACAGTCTATGGTCCTCCATGTCCAAAAATCCAAGATGGCTGCAAAAATGGAGTATAAAATGTCTGTCGTTAATAACAAACCGACACAGTTTGTTTAATAACCGCCAGGAGAATATGATTTTTTAGTATAACGCATGGTTTAAAGGGTCAAGTATTAGATTGAGACAAGTTACAAGGACAGTAAGTGGTTCCAGTATGTCCAAAAATCCATGATGGCTTCCAAAATTGGAGTCTAAAATGGCTATTGTGACCTAAAAACTGACATAGTTTGTTTAATATCCGCCTGGGGTACATGATTATGTTGTCTAACCCTTGGTTTAAATGGTCAAGTAATAAATTAGGACAAGTTACAAGGACAGTCAGAGGTCCAGCATGTCCAAGAATAAAAAAAGACTTCCAAAATTGGAGTCTAAAATGGCTATTGTTACCTAAAAACTGACATAGTTTGTTTAATATCCGCCTGGGGTACATGATTATGTTGTCTAACCCTTGGTTTAAATGGTCAAGTAATACATTAGGATAAGTTACAAGGGCAATCAATGGTCCTGTATGTCTAAAAATCCAAGATGGATTCCAATTAAGGACTCTAAAATGGTTGCTGGTACTTAAAAATTGACATAATCTATATAGAATCCATCTGGGATATATGATGTTGGTGTCTACACTACGGTTTCAAGGGTTAAATAATACTTTTGGATTAGTTACGATGGTATGAAGCTGTCCATTTTGCCTATTATTCAAAGATGGCTTTCAAAGTGAGTCTAAAAAGACTTCCATCGCCTAAACATAGTCATAATTAGGTGAACAAAATCTACAATATTGTGGTTTGAAGGCTAAAATAATAAATCGGGACAAATAAAAAGGATGGTCAGTTTCCTCTTCGTCGTAAAAAGTCCAATGCGACTTCTGAAATTGCGTAAAAAATGACTACTGTCCCCTAATCATAAAACCATAGGATCGTCCTAAGCACAAAAATGACGTGTCTTGAAATACTTATCAGTGAATTATGGAAAATTTGTAGGTGAAAGTGTACCTTACTTTTTTAAAGTTAGTTTTTTATGTTTACCTATTGTCGCACCACCGTCTAATTGTGTCACTAATTCTTGTAAAACAGAGACGCCAAAATAGTGGCACTAGATGGGATACGAAGTATTGTCATTTTTGTAACAATGGTGGCCAACTTGAATGCAATTTTTGGAGCGTTCTTCATTTTTTTACAAGATGGACAACATTGTATCCCTGTAATTCGTCTTCACCTATATCATTCGACCCTTGAAATCATGAGAAAGACACAAAAATGTTTCTAGGTAGATAGTATATGGACTTTGCAGCCAGATTTTTAAGAAATAGCAACTATTTTTTAAGCCATCATCATTTTTTTGCAAAACTGCACCACTGATAAACCTTGAAATTTTTCCAATGTAATTTTTCTCTTTGGAACCATGATTTTATATATGTTTTATTTTATTCTCGGTAAACCCCAACGTTATTTCTACCAGGTGGATATTCTATGAATTTGGACCATTTCAAAGTTGCAACGTCCATTATAGACGCCATTTTGGATGGTCATCTTGGATTCTCTGACACACTCACTGACCATCTTGTAAAAAACATGTCCTGTTTCATTATTTACCTTGAAAGTTTTTGATGATTTTGATTTTGATTTTGAGGATTTACTTTATTTTTTTAGTTGACGGTACAACGACTGCCGTTGTGGACGCAATGTTGGATTTGCAGGTAACCTTGGCGACCTTTTGTAACTATAACCTGTGTCAATAGACTTTGTTTAATCCTGACATGCCTAAGTTTCATGAAATAGACCTCTGTACCCTAAAAGTTATGACATTTCAAAAACTTAACTTCGGTTAAGATTTCATGTCGACTTCGCCACCGCCGTCGGAAAAGCGACGTCCATGTTTTGCTTCTGCTATGCAGGCGAGGGAAAAATGGCGGACACGTTAAAGATACCACAATATGAATATGCCAGCATCGCCTCAAAATTATCAAACATTTGGCCATATTATTTATCAAATCAGCAGCTGTGAATCATGGCAGCCATCTTGGAATTAAAGATGGCTGACGAATCAGTCGGACACATTATGTTTGCAACCCTGGGTATCAAAAATAACGCATAGATCCCAATTTCTGAAATATAATCACCCATAAAAATCGTTTAATATGGGAAACTGCATTAAAAATGCCGCCATTTTGTTTTTTGCCGATTTGAGGATGAAAACGTCGGAATCAAGTTTGGCAAACAGCATTTTTGGATCCAGCACCCCTGAATTACCTTAAAACAATTGATAAATCAGCATTAACACAAAATGCCTAAAGCACTTTTTCTGAGCATATTTTTTCAATTCTGGACCTGACTATAAACAATAAACGAACTTTGGAATCTCCTCGGATTTGAAACATGAGAAAAAGCAAATACCTTACAGGGATCAATGCACATTGAAACATTTATGTTTCTGAAATTCAATATCACCAAATTCGTACACATTTAACCATGTATTTCTATACGTTGAAAAGTCTTTGAGTAAATCGTGAATGCTTTAAAAATTGAAAAATCCGCTTAAGATATTTCAATTAACTTAAAGAGGTTACTTCATAAATGCATTTATCAAAGTGATATCTTCACATAAAAGCTCTTGTTATTTCGCTTTCGATGTAGTTACATTTCCCCCCGTTTTAAGTGTATAAGTAGGTTGACTGTCTTTTCATTTAGTATTACATTTTAGAGAAAAATTATCTTGTTTCCAGAAGTGATTTTCTGATTCTGTATTAACATGGCTAAAAAGAAAAGTTATGTTCCCTCGCAACAATGCTTGTATTTCCATAATTTCATTGAAAAAACGTGTTTCCATCGGTTTCCAACAGAAGCTATCGCACGGTTAACAAAATATTTAATGCATGGCTGATCGTAAGCAAAACAGAGTGTCGAGAGAGTCTGAACGCTAGCCTTTAAAACCTCTTCATTTTATGAAATTAATGAAATTCAAGCCTTATTTCAAGTTACCAGAAATTTCCTTTTTTACCATTTTCTGTAATTGAATTATCAAATTAAAGAGCAGATGTTGAACTTTTTGAAAATGTGGTTGTCTTTTTGAAACCCAGATACGCCCGTCAAATGACTTTTTGGTACCCCTTCTTCAAACTGTGTTTGCTCACGCATGCGTGAATGAAAGAGTGGATTCTAAGCTTTACAATGATAGGTCATTTGTCTGCTGTCTTTGTAATAAAGTTTTGATAAATCATCGATAAATGTGGATATCTTTTTTTTGTGGAACGCACTGTATATACCCCCTCTCTCTATATATATAAATATATATATATATATATATATATATATATATATATATATATCAACTTATCTCCTAACATTTCATCATTAAAAACTCAGGCCTCATTTACAAACCTAATACATTAATCATTTTGGAATATGAAATCTTAAGTAATTTCTAATAACAACCGAGGGACATAATACTCACGATTGAATAAGTATATATAAATAAAACAACTCATTTTATATAATAAAACAAAATTTATTTGATGTTCGCAAATTTTCGACGATTACATATCGTCTATATCAAGTGAAAGAGACAAAGACTGTAAGTAACTTTTCTTGGAATAAAGCACGCAAGTGTAAACCTTCTTTTTATCAACATTGGTCCACCACGTGGACTTTCTACGGAATATAAAAAAGGGCTCCAAAAGAAACCTATCAAATATTACAAGGACACCACGCAAATTTCACTATCACTCTCTAAAAAAATAGTTTTACGCAGGCCCGTTTCAGTTTTCTTTACTATATAAAAAAAAAAGAGATAGTTCAATCACAAAGATTCTACAGTGCGTATAAAAAAGTTTACACTTATAAAAAATCCTGTAAAATTATATATTTGTAATATCCTGACGATTTTTCCACATTTTAGCATTGGTACAGATCCATTTAAGCAAATGACGATATAACTGTCGAAAAATATTTCCGCTTGTGTGAGCACCACTTACTTTTGAAAAGTTGGTGAAAAATGAATTGCGCAGAACTTTGAAATAGTTATGCGAATAAAAGTAGACCTTAATCATGAAGAACACTTGGAATTTAGTTAGTAAAATTGATTTGAAGATATCTTTTACCTTTTTAAACTTGTTTCCTTGCCCAAAACACTTCGAGGAGTGCATTGCGCCCCACCCCACTCCCCCACAGACTGAGGCCATCGTGACGATATTTGCTTTACACTGACCTGTATCAACATGAAATGGCTTAGGCTTGATTTTCATTTTGTTAATCATTGTCAAGCTTGGGAAAAGTGTGGAGAAACAAGTATTGAATAAAAAATGAAATGTAAACCCACTTTAAATGATAAAAACTTAGTGAAAAATGCTGGACATGTCTGTTATAAACTTTTGTTCATTATGTCCTCAGATCAAGCTGGCACAAAAAGAGTAAGGGTTGTGCTTACTAAGTGTTGAAATTTCGATTTGGGCAGAAAAATTGTTACCAAATGCTTGAATGTATCCGTTGTATTTCAATTGGCTAAAAGTGCTAGGGAAATTTATGAGAAATGCTTCGCAGGGTAAGTTTGATTTCGCCCTTTCCCCTTGAAACAGCTTGAAAACAAGCATTTCTGCGCAAACAGATTTCTGCGAGTTTTACAAAAATGGACAGTGCTCACTGAAGTGTAACATTCTGTCAAAACATTTACTTTCATTGGATAGATGAGACCCAAACCCAAGATTATATGTGAAAAAATTACCCACATGTTATATATTTTTTAATTTCCAGGGCTTTTTCAAAGTGTAAACTTTTTTTTTATACGCACTGTATAGCCCCTAAAATCAATTAGTTTGATAAACCAAAGTCACAAAATGGTAAAAGAAAGACCTTCCCGGTTATGATATCACAAGTGTCCTTTACAGTGATTTTCTTGATCACAAAGAAACAAAAGTAAATCAAAATAAAAAGAATGATTGGAAGTTCTGGAACAATCTTACAGCCACTTACAAATCAGCGGGGAATGTCCCAGTGAGTGGGATATAATGTGAACACCGTGTTCTATGTGTGACTGACCGCCCTTTCACACGGTTAAAACAAATTGTAATTTGAATGATGATTCTAGTGGAAAAATAAGACTAATGACGATTGTCTATCACGTGTGAAACCAAACTAGAACGTGATTAGAATCACGAACGCTAATCACAGTCACGATTACAATAGCAACCATCATTAAGTTTCTCGTGTGAAATGCCCTGAGTGAGATACAGGCACTCACTGAGTTCAGACTATCCCCCGTTTACCAGGACATCCGGGAGGGGGGGGGGGTGCGTATGGCTGTTTAACTGTCTCAGTCATTTAAATTTTGATGAACATTTCCTGTAGCTTGTTTGTGATTGAGCGGATCTCTAAACATGTCCGTCTTGACATGTGTAATAAACTGGGAAGTTTGGACGCCTTCTTTGAAAAGGTTGTTTCAGTTTAAAAAAGTAATATTTATAATAAAGTAAAGTAAGGGTTACGTACTAGCAAATAGGAAATGGTCTTCAAAGATTGTATACATGCATCCTTCCTTACCTTTCACAGCCACTACTGTGGCAGGAGGTGTGGATGATGCTGTTGTAGTAGTACATTGATACCGTCCTTCCTCTTCAAGTTGAATAGCATTGATTCCTAAAATTGACGTATGAATATCAGTACCTCTTCGTAGCACTATGTTACTGTATCTTGCTTAAGGTGCACTGTCTATATCCCCAAAGTATAACAGCTGGGATGAAACATCATCTGATGTGAAAGTCCATTGAAATGTCGGGGTGCTCTCTGAAGAAGTACAGGTCAATGATACATTATCTCCAATTCGAACAACAATTGATGGAGGTGGGATCACTTGACCATCTATGTCTGCAGAATTAGAAAATCATTCTTTGAACTTGTACACTATACTTAAACCCATGTATTTCCCGATTTTCCCCATCATAATCATCTATTCTTTCTCCCTCTGTCCATCTCTGTCCCTCTTCCTTAAAAAAATTATTCCCTTACCAACGACTGCAAACTTATAATATTCTCGCAACGGACTTTTACATGGAAATTTTCTTTATCAAAGACCTAACGTGACTTTGTTAGTATAGTAACACCCTCTAGAAAAATGAATAGAAAAACATATATAAATTAAGTAAAATCAATCACTAATAAGATATTTCAAATTACATAAAACCAAAAGTAATAATATTGGTAATGACCAAAAATAATGGTAATCATGACAAACAAATAAAGAATTAATTAACGCATACATTGAATGATTTATTTATCCGTTCATTAATACATCATACTGTATATATAAATATACATGAATAAAGGATTAAATGAATATGATATATACCAACAAATATCATCAAACACCTTACGTTTTGTCCAGCCAAAACCAAAAACCATCTTGTCCAAAATGATTTTTCCACAATGTTTTTTCCACCCGTTTAAGTAATACCCCCAAAATAATAAATGAATAAATATATTAAAACAAAGATCAAGCAAAATATGGCTGTCAATTTCATATTTCGAACATTTAAATCTCAATGTCTGTATGTTTAATAAAAAATAAATGAAGATTATCTCTTAGCATAGAAGATGAGAAGGGTCATAATTATGTTAAATACACTAAATGAAAAAAACAAACAAAAATACCGTAAACAAGCAGAAGGGCTGTATAAACTCGGAAAGCCGTGAAAGGTGCCATCACTATCAAATTATATATGGGTTTCCAATGTCTTTGGACCTTTTCGCATCCCTTGTCGACGATTCGTGCTTGAAAAAAAAACATGCATAAGTATAATAAACAGAAAAGTGAAAACAAAGATTAATTCCTCCCTGAAAATGTAGAATTAGCATTATGTTAATATTGTATGGTCAGTCAAGTTAGTCCTTATTGTGAAATCTGTAAAAAAATGAAATATTGTATAATTCAAACAATAAAAAACAAAATAAATAGTGAGTGATGGACATCATCGACTGTCTCATTTGCATGTCACTGAGATGTGCAAATAACTGTTTTGTGAAAAAAGGCGAAACTTTAAAATGTCATAACTTTCTTATTTTACATCCAATTTTGATGAAATTTTTAGCGTTTTGCTCGTTGGATTTATTCAAATCATCATTTTTCTGGGGTAGACTTGACCTTTAAGGAATTGCTAAAAAATATGCATTAGCGAACCTTTTGCTTGTGCGTTTAAATATTTTACTTTTTTCAAGCTCCATCAGAACAGCTTGACCGTTAACTTGATCGGGGCGCTTGCATTTTTTAATCATGTTTTTGTATTTGAGAACCCCGAGATGTAAGAAGCCGACATGTATATTCATTCCCCGAGTAAGTGCAAACTGAATGCCAACTACAGATATATAAGTTAATTAATCAGGGGCGTACGCAGAAGAGGGGGGGGGGGGAACAGGGGCTCAAACCCTCCCCCATATTTTTTTTCTTTTTTTAAACTCATTTTACGTAGAGATTCAGAACCCCCTAACCATTTTTTTGGGGGGGTATGGAAGGACCACATTTTCTTCTGAAAACCTTGTCACATTTTGTTGGTACGAAACGACCGCCAAATTTGGCTGAAACCCTTTTTTTTTGCTTGTCATATTTCTATTCATGTTTCAAAAATCCAGGGTATGCCCCTGTTATTAATTAGAAACAAGTTAAAAGAATAGTTTGAAATCACGTCGAGTTCTGCCTCTGTTCTGTGAGTCGTGTCCACAACAGCTGCGTGACGTTGTTATTGGGGCAATTCCATAAAATTATCAACCTTTTTGTACATCCGACTCCCATTCTCTTTAAGTTTTACTTCACTTCATAAACCGATCAATTCATGGTTCTTTAAGAACACTACAGACTTTCAAAAGAACAAGAAATCAGAGACAGAGTTCCCACATATGGAATTGCACATTGTTCAAATAGCTTCTTTCTGAAGCCTGAAGGCAAGAAAATTGTTTAAGTGCAAGCAAAGGCTTATGCATACGAAATAAAGCAATTGCTAAGACATGATCTTTTTCTTGTCTCGCAATTGCTTGTGTTTAAGGAAATTTCTACTTTTTATGCATCTGACCCAATGTTATTAAAACTACAAAAAATTGCCATAATTGATACGCAAATATAACACAATTTTGAATGTCCAAAATTGATTATTACAGACCCTACTCCTCATTCGACGAACACGAACATCATGTCGTAATATTTAGACACTCAATAAATTTGTCAAAAAACTTTTTTTTATATCCATAATCACTTCTTTTACTGTGATAAAAATAATAAATTTTTAAGAAGCTTAAATAATGAAGGATATAATACATTTATTACTGCTTACTGATGAACGGGAAAGACTTGATATCCATATGCTTAAAAGGGAAATCTCGTATGAACCAACAATTATAAAGAAATCAGTACGCTGAATATTTTTTTTATAGAGTACCCTACTTCCTCCAGGAGTGAGGTGACAATTCATCGGAAATGTATTACTATTTAAATGCATATACGGTGAAATACAATACGAAATTCGGGTATTCTCAATATCATTTGCTTATATAAGGAAACTGTTAAATTATGGCAATCGTCTTCCGAGAAACACGTGTTTCTTACTGTTCCTAAATTATCTTATGACGATGTCTAGCATACGTACCTTAGTGCTGAACATGCTAAAACTCCTTACCTGGTGATAGAGTAAATAGCAAAACCAGTAGTTGATAGAGAAAGATGGACGATAAATTATCCAGATATCACTGAATGAGGGGGTACTTCAAATCTGCTAATGATGGTATACTGTAGATCTATTATCGTTTGGCAATTCTAAATAGGTTTAGATATATATATTGTAGCCGAACCGACTTTCTTTCCTGACGAGCTGGTTCGTTTCGGCTGCAATATACAACCAGTTGATGTTAAGTCCGTCTTTCTTCACTTCTGACTCTTTACTCCTTCATAATATCTTATATCATATCTCGTGGAACCGCACAACCATGTTGAAGACCGAATACCCAGCATTCAGTATTTCCGTAATTTCAGTATCTTGGTAAGAACTTTCAAGCATCCTCACTCATCTCGGAATCTCGGTAAGATCAGTAATTCCCGTCTATTCTCTCGACTCAGTACTTTCCGTATCTTCTCTCGAGTCAGTATTTTCAGTATCTCAGGAAAGTCGGTATTTTCTGTACTTCAGTAAAGTCAGTATTTTCCGTACTTCGGTAAAGTCAGTATTTTCCGTACTTCTCACTTTTTCCAGTCAGTACTTCCAACACTTTTCGTGCTTCTGCTTTTCAGACCATGCATTCTGTAGCTCCGTACTCAACACAATCCGGACCTTTCGTTTGAGGACGCGCACGCTTATTTACGACGTTAGTTGATTTTGGAAGAGACTTTTTGGGCCCGTCATCATGGTCGTCCTGCAATGCAAATTGTGTGACATGAGATTTTTTTTTCGTTTCGCATCTGCGACGGAAACATTCAATATGCGTTTCGTGTGCAAAATGTTGGTTGCTACTATGGTAACAGCGATATATCTCATTGAGGACGACTTTCCAAAGCCACATTTGACTCCTCCTAGAGCTCGAGAGGCCGCCCGGGGGGCCCACTTCCATTGATTAGTGGATCCCAGGGGCGACCACGCGTAAAAGGGGACAGAGTGGGCAGGTACGTTACGTATAGGCCTATGTAACGTTATAAGGGTGTCAAAACGATGTTTAAAATGCTGACAAAAAAGGGATATCCAATACTTGTAGGGTTTCACAAGCCAAATTCTTGTTAAGAGATGCATTTTCATAATCTGGAAAAGAATTACTTCCCAGCTTGTTTAGGGTATTTTTCGAAACCCCATGGTCGTGCCTGGTATCCACTCATTAATGGAAGTGGTCCCCCCGGAATTTGAATCTAATCCCCATTTCTGGGGGAAGTAAAACATAATGCCCATTACATCGTGTGCGAGAGGCATATCGTTTGTGTAGAAGGAATAAACAAAAGAAACAAAAGAAACAAAAAGAAACGAGTTCAAATGTATTACATAATGGTGTGCACATATCAACTCACGCGAAATGTTCGGCTGGAGAGGTTGATCTGACCCATGAAATCAATTGCCAGTGATACACCAATAATCCACATTAAATGTAATATCGATTCGATGGACTGTAATGATCTATATCTAAGCCTTCATTCAGTAAGTTTTTCCTCACTCAATATGTACTCGATTTGTTTGAAAAACCACTTTCTTATCCATGTCATAATCTATTTTAGGTCTTCATTTCGAATATCTCAAACCATCAGTCGTAATATACATGCTATGTATGGTGCGAGTGTCGCAGAAAAGGATTTTGCACACGAAAAGCAGATCTCTAGGGCCTGTAACCCCCCTGTAACACAAAGTTTAGCATTGATTGTAGAGCAGTTTTCTACGTTTGATTCTATTGACTATAATGCACATTCAATCTTAAAAATCAAGTGTATGATTAAGCGTTAACTTTTGTGTTAGGGGACACTAATATTAGCGTCCGTGAGGATTGCGAAAGGTCCCAAATGACAGGCATGAAAACGAAGTATTTCTTTCTTCAAACTTTACTAGAATACATGCTCACCCTGGCGCAGCAGGATCAAACAGAACTTGAGCAGAGTTTCGGGCAGAAAATACTACTTGTAGGCCTAGTAGCCTGGTTTGTGATCGAGCGTATAGTAGACCTGTACCAATCTAGCTCATCGATTGAGGAGGGAGCTTGTCAGGCTATAAAATTTTATCACTATTTAAAAATAGTTAAAGTCATAGAATAAATCTTTTCAGTAAGACAATGGTGATTGTCACTTATTTTGTGTATCCAAACAGTGTGAAATTATTAAACATAAAGAGCTAAAACAATTATACAGTTGTAAACTTCGATACTTCTCAGCAAAAAGGCATAATTACATTTTTACAGAAAATCACTACATAATCGATTACAAGCGATTACTGAATTTCGCTATACAACTATAAATATGGGTTAAAAATTATTCTACAGTCTTTGCCGTTCCAAAACAACACTGATAATTAAATAAACCTTTCATTTTGTTACACAACTCCCTCCTTCGAAAAGCTCGGTCCCCGAGCTGTCCAATTTCCTAGCAAAGCAACACTTGCAAATTCAGTTTCTTTACATTTTGTAACAATTCCATAAGAAATTATCATGTTTAATATGAGCAAGATAACCACTCCGCATTTTCTAATTTCAAACTTCCTATGGATATAACATTCGAGATGATTTTTTTTTCCTTCCATCTGAGTTTGTAAACAATATTTCTAAAGATGAACTAAACTACATACAACTTCTATGTACACAAACGTTAACATCATCATACATTAAAAGGCTACAACAAACGATGCAGAATTTTCTTCTCAAGAGTCCTTTTCCGTTTTGTTTAATTCTGCATTTTATGCAAGAGTCTTTTGAGAGTCATTTTCAGTTTATATAGAATTATGGTTCATCCGGCACTCTTTTGATTTCTTCTGTGAAAATTTCAACGAGCTCTCCTTGTTTGGTGATATATCTTTCAGTTTTACGTGTAAGGATCACATCTCTGGGTATTTTGATGGATGATGTGGTATACTCCAAAACCGATCCCCCATCATGTCCAGCTTCCCTCAGCTTAGCTGTCAGATTCCTGACGCGCTTCCGGAGTTCTCCGTCTTCCTCTGTCTGGCAACTGGCGTCGCAGCACCTTGAAGGAGTCTTCTCTGCAGATCTAAATCTTTGGTGAGATTTCCCTCGGTCGTTCCGATGAGAAGATTGAGGTGTATTAGATGCGGGTGACCGAGAGCGGCTTCTGCTTCTTCGTCGAATGACACTTCTTACAGACCTTTCCGGACTTCTTGATGACCTAGGTGCTGAGTGGGAATATCTTCCGCTATCCCTAGGAGATCTCGGGCTCCGGTGTCGGAATGGTGACCTGTCTAAACGGGACCTAGATTCCGGAGTGTGAACTGGAGTTTTTCCATACTTTCTGGTTGGGACTGGCTCTGCATGGGTCGCTTCATGTTTTTCCAAGTCGCCCTTCCTTCCACATCTGTAATCGCATTTGGTGCATCTGAACCTTTTCACATGACATTCCCGGTGATGGCGATTAAGCTGTGCCAGTTTCTCAAACGTTTTGCTGCATTCCCCACAGGAGAATTCATTGTGTGATACTTTGCTGGAAATGCTGATCTCGTCGTCACTCACCATCTTCTGCAATAAAAATTGGAGAAGAGCATAAAATTGGTCATAATTCTGGGCCCGAAATTCGATTTAATTTGTAGCGTGAAACAAAACAGCTGAATTTTATATCCTTCATCTTATTTTACATCTAAACGACAGAGTGCATGGTCAAAGCAGAAATACGTTTGTTGTTGGTGAATAATCAATCAACTGTGGTCGTTGTAAGTTTAGTTGTTATTGGTTGTTCTGAATTGCCATACTGGAAGCTCAACACCTTGGTATTTCTTCATGCGATCTGCATGGACCACAAGTGGTAGAGATCTAGGAGATTGTTGAAGACGAAATGTGACAGCAGAGAGCTTCGAAACGATAAGAAACGGTCCGAGCCATCGGGGTTCCAATTTTGGAGATACTCCTTTTTTTCTAGTTTTCTTTCTGAGCCACACGTATTGCCCCACGTTGAAGTCGGCCTCGGATGCCCTTCTGTTGTATAGAGTGCGTTGTCGGCTTCCAGCATCCTTTAGGTTTCTTCTTGCTCTTTCATGTACTGTCCGTAGTGTATCTCTGAGTTTGAAGGCGTAGTCAGTATTAACTTCTTCATCTAGTGGGGTGGGCGGCATTACCAGATCTATTGGTAAGGTGACTTCTCTTCCTAGCATAAGCATGTTCGGAGTTTCTCCAGTGGACTCTTGAGGACTGCTCCGGTATGCTGCTGTGGCAAAGGGGATATATTTATCCCAGTCACGTTGATGCGACTCTGAATCCATCATAGAGGCAACCGTGTTGAGAAGAGTCCGATTAAATCTTTCAATTAGGCCATCGGACTTCGGGTTATAGGGCGTTGTCCGAGTCTTCTTTACACCCATCAGGCGGCATACCTCTTTGAATACATCCGACTCGAAGTTTCGGCCCTGGTCAGAATGGATGACTGAGGGGACTCCGAATCTACAGAGGACTTCTTTCACTAGCTTTTCTGCCACGGTGTCGGCTCGTTCATCAGGTATAGCAAATGCTTCCATCCATTTAGTGAAATAATCCCCAACAACTAAGACATATTTATTGCCATTTGTAGATTCGGGTAACGGACCAAGGATGTCTAGGGCTATACGGTCCATTGGAGATCCACTTATTTGTTGTTGCAAGGGTGCTCTGGTATGTACTCCGCTAGCTTTTCTTTTTGCACAGATGTCGCACTGGCGTATTCCAGATCGGAAATCTTCTGTCATCCCGACCCAGAAATACTTCAATCGTGCTTTCTCGAGGCACTTCTTGATGCCGAAATGGCCTGCGGTAGTAGCAGAATGCATTTCTTTCACCATCTCTTGTACCATGACTCGGGGCACCACAAGTTGCCACCTGGTTATTTCCCCATCACTTGACTCCCACCTGCGGTAGAGCACTTCATTCTTGATGTGTAGTGAATCCCAGTATTCTAAGAGACGCTTAGCTTCTCTTGGCCAGGCAGATGTTTGGGCATCGCTTGGTTTCTGCCCATCCAGTTTGGCCTGTACTACCGGCTTGATCCCGACATCACTTCTCTGTTGGTCTTTGAGTTCTTTTTGTTCTTCCTCAGTATCAACTGATAATATCCGTACTTGTTCTGGATCTGAGTCTGCTTTGCTATCTTCACGCCCGCACTGCTTACATGGTCGTCGGGACAAACTGTTTGCATTACTATGGTTCCTTCCAGGTCGGTGAATGATGTCCATGTCGTACTCTGAAATAACCTCAAGCCAGCGGGCAAGTTGTCCGGCGGGTTCTTTGAAACTTGTCAACCACCTGAGAGATCCGTGATCGGTTCTCACAGTGATATGACGTCCATATAAGTACTGGCGAAAATGTTTCAAGAAGATGACGATGGCAAGTAATTCCTTCCTAGTGACACAATAGTTTCTTTCAGTTTTCTTGAGTGTCTTGCTTGCGTACGCAATTACTTTCTCTTGCCCATCCTGGATCTGAGACAAGACTGCACCTACTGCAAAATCACTAGCATCAGTGTCCAGAATCATCTGTCCATCGGGCTCAGGGTATGCTAATATGGGCGAGGTGGTGAGTCTCTCCTTAAGCTGATCGAAAGCTGACTGGCATTCTTCTGTCCAATCAAAGTGTCTGTTCTTTTCCATAAGCTGATGCAAAGGTCTGGCGATCTCTGCAAATCCCTTGACATAACGTCGGTAATAGGATGCTAAACCAATGAAGCTCCTGAGCTCTGATACAGAAGTTGGGTAATCCCAGTCACGTACAGAGCTTATCTTCTCTGGATCTGTGCTCACACCTTCAGCCGAGACGACGTGTCCGAGATATCGTACACTTCTACAGAACAGATAACACTTTGATGGTTTCAGTTTAAGGCCTGCTTCTTTCAGCCGTTGGAATACCATTCTCAGCCTTGTCAGTTCTTCTTCTATTGTTCTGCCATACACGATGACATCGTCCAGATACACAAGCAAGATCTCCCACTTTAAACCGGCTACCACTCGGTCCATCAGCCTTTCAAACGTGGCCGGCGCATTACATAGCCCGAAAGGCATAGCGCGCCAGGTATATAACCCTCCATTCGCGAAGAATGCAGATTTCTGTCTTGCCTGTTCGTCCAATTCCACTTGCCAATATCCACTGGCTAAGTCTAATGTGGAGAACCACTTCGCCCCGCCTAACGCATCTAAGGTGTCACTTATTCTTGGTAGCGGGTAAGCGTCTTTAATGGTGCTAGCATTTAGTTGGCGGTAGTCAACACAAAACCGCTTGCTTCCATCCTTCTTGGATACCAACACTACATTTGATGCCCATGGGCTAGAAGTAGGTTCTATCAAACCATGTTGCAGCAAATCCTGAACTTGCCGTTCAATCTCTTCCCTCTGTGGGGCTGGATATCTTCTATGTGCTTGTCGAAACGGTGGTGTATCTCCGGTGTTGATGCTATGCTGCACATAGTCAGTTCTCCCAATATCAAACGAACCCTTCGAAAAGATATCACTGAAGTCCCCTAGTAACTGTGATATGGATTCCTGATATTCTACTGGGACATTCTGCATGGTTCTAGCGAATAGATCAGTCAGGTGTTCTGGTATGCCAGTCGTAGGTTGTTTACCACATGAGTCCAGGCCCGTGGTTTCCTCTTTCTTCAGAGATGTCATACTAGCTACACAAGTTCCTTTCTTGATGACTCTATGTTGTTGGGTTGTGTTGAGAATCCGTACAGGGAGGATCTTTTCCTCGGCGCTTACAACAGCTCGTGCAACCATCAAACCTTTACCGAGTAATTCCGTACCATCTCGCGGTCCTTCCAGTAAAGCCGAACCACTAAGGAACTGAGTGTTCCTAGCTTCGCCTGGTAGAATGACTTCACAGCCGGCCGGAATAGTACTTGTTTGCTGTGCAACAATTCTACAGCAAAATGAATTCCCTTCGTGATCTTGGCATGCTATGGTTCCCTTCGGAGTTCTCAACTCCAACATTCTGAGATCTAGTACCACATTCATCTGGATGAGTAAGTCCAGTCCAATGATTCCTTGATTCTTCAGCGCAGCTACTATGACTTCGGAGGCCGCCGCCATACCTCCAATTTCTAAGACGATCGATGCTCTCCCCATTGTTTCTAGCGGTGAACCGTCTGCCTGGTAAACCATGTCTGTAATTCTACGAAGAGGAGGTCTCCTTGACTCAATGATGTTGCCGTATACCTCGTTTGATACTAGAGTATGTGAAGAACCAGTATCTATCAGAAATTTTACTGACTGCCCGTTAAGCTTCGCATTAACGAACAAACCCTGTCTCTTGGCATCCTCTGATGTTCCAACTCTAGCCTGGCCGGGTTCAGGATTGTTCTCTCCTAAATTTCCGTCATCCGGCTCTTGCTCTTTATTACTGACTTCTTCATGGATATCATCCGTGTTGGATTCAGATGTGATCATGGAGACATGAGCATTTGACTTTGGACAATTCTTGATGAGATGTCCCGTTTGGTTACAGTTGTGACATCGTCTCTCAGTAGTCTGATCACTTGTTTTCTCCTTCCTAGGATGTGGACACTTGTTAGCAAAATGGCCAGATTCTCCACAATTGTAGCAATTGTTGTTTTCTCGGTTGGTCTGCTGTCCAGCTCCATGAGATGCTGTATTCTGTCTTGGCCTTTCAGTAGTTTTGGATTCCATTTCCAGAATGAGATCTTTAAGGAACTTTTTCATTCTCACTTCCCATGAGGCTTCTTCAGTAGGGGAAGGGTTTCCGGCATTATCCCCTGAAACAGCTCGGCTGTACCTGGTTTGTCGGTAGTCCCTCCTGTCTCCTTCCATCCTTAGGAACGCCTCCGTATTCAGGGCAGCTTCTATTGCCTCGTCCAATGATCTTGGTTGCGAGCGAAACAGTCCTTCCCGAATCTTACTATCCATAATTGCATCTAGGAAATGCCCCCTCGCCAACCGGTCTTGTCCGTCTTCATCGAATTCGGGATAGGCGAGAGCCGTCATATCTCTAACACTCTGTCCTAATTCCTGGAGGGTCTCTTTAGGCTTTCTCCGTCTCTGTCGCAACTCGGCGAGATAGACTTCCGCTTTTCCACCTGGACCATATCTTTTTCTCATTCTGTCAACCAGTTCACAGTAACTCAGTCTTCTTCCCGTTTTCTGGGTTAGCAATTTAACAGCAGAACCTCTTAAGCTGGCTGCCAGATATTTCATCGCTTCGGATTCTCCCCATTCATTCACTACAATGCATGCCTCAAAATGGTTTATATAGTCTTCAACTGGCGAGCGACCATCGAACCGATCTGGTATCACATTTGGTTTCTTTGATCTTACATCAGGATAATTCGGTTGACTTGACAAAGGATTTTCTGATTCGGTTCTCAACTGTGCTGTTGGTCTGTGTTGTGTATTTGATAGCCTGGTTCCGTGAAATTCTTGTTCAAGACTAGTGGGTTGCGGTACTTGTGCTGTTGCTCCGAAATTTTCAATTGGTGAAGACTGGAACTGAACTCTTGGCCCTTGCCTACTGCTTGCCTCATCAGTCCCCCATGATGGCGTGAACCCCACACTGGTTCGCAACTCCGCCATCATCTGGTCAATCTCCGCCATACTGCTTTCCAACCTCTCCATCACTTCAGCCGGCGATACCGCACGCCCTCTTTGTCCTCTGACATCCATTTCTGAACTTCTACACCAACTATCCCACTTCTGACACCACGTGTAGCCGAACCGACTTTCTTTCCTGACGAGCTGGTTCGTTTCGGCTGCAATATACAACCAGTTGATGTAAAGTCCGTCTTTCTTCACTTCTGACTCTTTACTCCTTCACAATATCTTATATCATATCTCGTGGAACCGCACAACCATGTTGAAGACCGAATACCCAGCATTCAGTATTTCCGTAATTTCAGTATCTTGGTAAGAACTTTCAAGCATCCTCACTCATCTCGGAATCTCGGTAAGATCAGTAATTCCCGTCTATTCTCTCGACTCAGTACTTTCCGTATCTTCTCTCGAGTCAGTATTTTCAGTATCTCAGGAAAGTCGGTATTTTCTGTACTTCAGTAAAGTCAGTATTTTCCGTACTTCGGTAAAGTCAGTATTTTCCGTACTTCTCACTTTTTCCAGTCAGTACTTCCAACACTTTTCGTGCTTCTGCTTTTCAGACCATGCATTCTGTAGCTCCGTACTCAACACAATGACAGGCATGAAAACGAAGTATTTCTTTCTTCAAACTTTACTAGAATATATACTCACCCTGGCGCAGCAGGATCAAACAGAACTTGGGCAGAGTTTCGGGCAGAAAATACTACTTGTAGGCCTAGTAGCCTGGTTTGTGATCGAGCGTAAAGTAGACCTGTACCAATCTAGCTCATCGATTGAGGAGGGAGCTTGTCAGGCCATAAAATTTTATCACTATTTAAAAATAGTTAAAGTCATAGAATAAATCTTTTCAGTAAGACAATTGTGATTGTCACTTATTTTGTGTATCCAAACAGTGTGAAATTATTAAACATAAAGAGCTAAAACAATTATACAGTTGTAAACTTCGATACTTCTCAGCAAAAAGGCATAATTACATTTTTACAGAAAATCACTACATAATCGATTACAAGCGATTACTGAATTTCGCTATACAACTATAAATATGGGTTAAAATTATTCTACAGTCTTTGCCGTTCCAAAACAACACTGATAATTAAATAAACCTTTCATTTTGTTACAATATGGTAACACCGCTGCAATGTTAATCTTTCAACCTGCTTCGATACAAATGTTAAGTATAGGCTTAACTCACCCGCAGGATAGATCTAAAGCCCCCATCACACTTATTCCGAATCAAGCAGAATTGGCCCGAATGAAAGGACTATTGTTCGACCACCAGTCGGTCATTCAAATCTACTTCGAACACCGTTCGAAAATACCCCTCGAATGTTTTGAACATGACCAAAACCTTCGGGACGGCCAAAAGAAATGACAAAAATATTTCGAATGCACTCAGAATGCAGTCAGAATATCTAGAATGCGCCTAGGATGTCCAAGAATGTAGCACGAATTATTTATCTGACTCCATTGCGGTTCATTTTGACTAGTGTATGATGATTCACCTGGTCAATTTCCTGAATTTTAACTCCAGTTTGGTGAATTCATAAGTTCCTCCCAAAAATTTCTAGATATTTTGAATATTTTTTTCTTTCCAGCTTCTGCTTGATTCCTGCTGATTCCGAATAAGTGTGACGGGGGTATAAGTGCAGATGTATCTAGATGTTAAAGGCGAAGTTCACCATGACGAAAAGTTTGTTGCAAAAATAGCAGAAAATAATAACAATAAAAATGATGAAGGTTTAACAAAAAATCCATAAAAACGATCCAGAAAGTGATTATAATTTTAAGTTTTTGAATTATTACGTCAGATATGAACAGCTGCCTGTTTATTTTACGATATCATATTGATATTTACAAATTGTTTTTTTAGTGTTCATTCTTCCAGGAGACAGTGTGAAATGATTGGGATATTGATATGCTGAATATACAATGAAACCAAAGAAAACTTTATTCAAGAAAATGACAATCCATTGAATTTTGTAATTCACGATAATAGAAAGCTGTTCACATACATAGGCGGATCCAGCTTTTTGCGAAAGGGGGGGGGGGGGGGCGCACTGCCGAGCGGCGCACAAATTTTTGCACTTCACCGGCGCCATAAAAGAAAATATTGAAAAAGGCGTGTCTATATATATATATACATATATAATGTATATATGACTCATGAGATAGAGACACATATCTCACCAACAAATAAATGCGAGCGCGAAGCGCGAGCTGAAATTTGTATAGTATACTGACCTGAAAAAAAGGAAAAAGGTGCCTGTTTAGGACTTTTTGTAGTAACTCATGAGGAGGATACATATCTCACTACACAGATAATGCGAGTGCCGAGGGCGAGCTAAAATTTCTTTATATTCTAAGCATTTTTGTACCAATGATTAAGATGGGTATCTAAAAAAAAACAATAGATGCGAGTGCGAAGCGCGAGCTGAAAATTTTTATATTCCAATTTGAAAAGCGGACAATTTGCACGATTTTAAATAAAGAATGAGTTGTGTAGCTTTATCTCACTTGCTGATTTCTGTGTAACATTACCATCTTATTTTATTTTTGCACATGCGGAACTATTGGGGGAGGGCAAAACGATATGTTTGCCCCCTAAACCCAATATTTTCATTGGTGGGGCGATCGCCCCCTGCCCCCCCCCCCCCGGATCGACGCCACTTCATATACAATGAATCATAAAAAGTATGGGGTTTTGCTACAGAAATGATGTGAGCGCGAAGCGCGAGCTGAAAATTTTTATATTCCAATTTGAAATGGGACAATATACACGATTTTAAATAAAGAACGAGTTGTGTAGCTCTATCTCATGATAACAAGTCATCATGAATCATTTGTAATACATCACCAATCAAGGTTTATATATTATCATTTAATTTTCATGTACATGATGTTTAGGCCTATATACAGAATTATATATTGTGATGCTTTTCACTAAATCTAATGCAATTTGAAATAATGAGAAATTTTTATCTAATTACTTTGATGAAACTGGATATAATGCTTATGAGCTGAATTCAGACAGAGTTTTATAGGTATCGTTATCTTTGTTTTAAACTTCTTCCTGAGTGATCAGATGAATAACATACTTAATGGAAGATGAAAATAAATCAAATTTTGTGGCGTGAACATTTAAACGTTAAAACAAAGGTATTGAAAAACTGTATTTATACATTGAAAATGATATTTAGTGGTTTAAGGTCTAACGAATATACGTCTACATGGTTGCGTAATTATACACTCCCGGTATAAGCAACGTTTTGGACTAAAATATCGAATCATCTTCATAAAACACTAGAGTAGCTCTCTTACACTAAAGGCCATAGAGGTGGCACAATGTGGAATGTGTTAAGAAGAAAAGTGACTGACCTTTTTTTTTACTAAAGCATTGGAAAATGAGATCAAAATTAAAGGATTTGCTCTACACTTTTGTATGATTCTGGGCTTTCTTAAAATAACAAATTAATGATTTCATGACATCTGTGGGCAACTGTCCCGCCCCAGTGCACTAAAGGGCATGCGATAAGCTTTGTTATTCGTTATGACCATTAAACAATAAAATGTATAACCAGCTAGGTGCCGCTGATCATTATTGACCGGCGCCGATCTAGATTTGGTTGGTAATAGGCCCTTCTTCGTTATTCTACCGGCGCCTATTTAGTAGAACCAGGGGACGCTGATCATTCTTGACCGGCGCCGATTTAAATTTAGGTGGCGCCGGTTAAGACAAAGGCAGCGCCGATTTGTCTTGACCGGCGCCGATTTAAACAAGTAGTGCTGACTATTTTTACAGACGTCACGTAAAATTCAGGCAGCCGGGCAATTCATAATCGACTGGCGCCGATTTAGAACCAGGAGGCGCCGATTATTCTTGACTGGCGCCGATTTGGATTTAGGTGGAGCTGATTATTCTTGATCGGCGCCAGTTAAGAACTCAGGCAGCGTCGATTTTTCTTTACCGGCGCCGATTTATAACCGAATGGCGCCGATTATTCTTATCCAGCGCCGATTTAGATTTAGGTGGCGCTGATTATCATTGATTGGCGCCGGTTAAGTCTCTGGCAGTGTCAATTTTTCTTGACTTGCGCCGATTTATAACCAAATAGCGCTGATTATTCTTGTCCGGCGCCGATTGAGATTTAGGTGGCGCTGATTATTCTTAATTGGCACCAGTTATATGCAGGCAGCGCACTGCAATACCGGCGAAGTTGTTTGGAAAAAGGTAGTTTTCTTTTCTTTCCTTTATTTTTATTTTTTCAAGCCGCGCCTTTTCTTTCTTTTACTTTTTTTTTTGAGCGGCGCCGCTCAAATATTAGGGGGGGGGGGCGCGCCCCCTGTGCCACCCCCTGGATCCGCCGATGACATATGACGTCGAAAAATGTAGTATAATTAATCGTTGATAGATTTTCTACAAACCGTCATCAATATCTTTTGTTTTTTCTGTATTCAAAATAAACTTTTTTGACAGGGTTAACTTCCCCATTAAAACTAGCATTTGGGAATATCATAGTCCCCAGAACAGTTTGTAAAAATCTGTTTACTTCTCTCCATACACCAACACCTGGATCCGTCTTCCAAAGAGTTTCGATTAATCCATTCATCATGAACTATATGGAAGTCCATCATTGTAATAATTTCAGGGAATATGCACATTGTCCATGCAAGCAAAGAGAATCACAGTGAATTTTAAAGAAAAATATTAATGTATGTTTATACATTATTATGTCTAAAAAAATATTCTGAACAAATATATATGCGTTATATATTATGTATATGTTGCTGGCTTTCCATACATACTGTTGTTCGGATCAATCACAACCCTTTTTAAAGACGAGGTCCATGGCTATCTATACTGCAGACACTACACATATATAAAGAACGTAAACACAATCATGTGTAGCATTTCATGGCTTGTTATATTAGAAAGACCCGACCAAGTAAATATTTCGGGAACAATGCTAACTGTAATATTTGCACATTTTTTAATTGTTTAAATTATCTGTCGTATATTAAGCAATCACATAAGCATTATCAAGATTAGGTGATATAACATTCTGGCAAATCATTCGAAAAGATTATTTGTCATTTTTTAAGTTATCACATAATTGATAATATGACCATTTATTCCTATATTTACCCCAACAATGTTTTTAACATGTATTCTAAGACGAAACACAATGCTTTTGTATTTTAACTTAAGTATATTTCTGATCATCCTGTAATTCAGATTGGCCAACTAATTATCTGGCGTTAATTTGATTACATATTAGCATGATTAAAACTGCTGTATCTCAACCATATGATATAACTACAGTATCAAATATATGACTTACGTCTTATATGTTCATTGATGTTTATTGATCTTTTAACAAATATGAAAATGAATAGGACTAACATAGATCCTACTCCGAGACCGATAGGGAAAGTGTTCAAAATCAAGTTGGTATACTCTAAAAGCACTGAGTATAAAAGTTTTAACCAATATTGGGTAGAAAGGGAACATGCATGTTTGCTGTGTAATTTTCTCTACAACATGGAATAAATTTTACAAGATATCGGGTATCTTTTCTACCCAACCACATCATGCATGTTCCCATTTTATCCAATAATGGGCAACCTTTTTAGAGTGTAATGTAGGGTACTATTTTATTGTCGCAAGGTAATTCTGAAACAATTCAATGGCTTTCCGAAGGTCCGCACACCTTTTAAATTTAAAGGAGGCAATTTGACTAAGTCAAAAACCTTCGTACTTAGACCCAATCATTATATTCCATTGATCAAATTTTCTCAAACTATTATCTTGAATTTAATCATCGCCGTTGACGTAGAATGTTTAAGACGAAATCCCGAATGATCCACACATAAAACATGATTATTTTGTAAATGATTAACTTGAAGTCTTTAATTACCTTTTCCATTCTGTGTATAAAAAACTGAAATGGGATATTCCTTTAAAATTATTTATTTATGATAACCTGGGGCTCCTTTCCGCATCTTTATATATTGATACAAGACTCTTTAAGCAAACGACACTATGGATTTCAACAAATCTTTTCGCTTGTATGAGCACTACCTATTTTCAAAAAAATCAACGAAAAATGATTTGCGAAAAACTATGATATGAAAAAAATAAGTATTAATCATGAAGAGCGCATGGATTTTTAACTTAGAAGATGCATTTTTCCTTTAAAACTTATAAATGTTGTGTTCTTGGCCAAAACACTCCCTCGAGCGCCACTACCCACATCCCCCCCACACATACACACACCACAGTACTCAACCCAAACAATAGCCTATCCAATATGCATCGGGCTAGTGGGCAAACTACTGACGGGCGAGGGCGCAGCCCGAGCTTCGCCCTCGCCCGTCAGTCTGCTTCGCGCGACCAGTAACTTGCCCACTATAGCCCGGCGCATATCAGATAGGCTACCCAAACAAAAGATTATGTAAAAAAAGTTTACTTTCATATAACTGATGAGATCAATGCCTAAAAATAAGTGTGAATAAGATATAAACTTTTTTCAATTTTGGGGAATTTTTTAAAGTGTATATTTTTTATTGATACGAACTGTGGTGTCATCCATAAAAAAGTATTAAAGATTCACTCATAATGATATACTGTATATGCAATATACAAAAACATAATATTATTATACAAATGAAAAGTCAGACTCTATATTAAACATGGTAAGTATAAAAATAAAGCTTAAGTGCCTGTTCGGCATATATACATTTATTACATACAGGCACACACACGCACAACATATCTATGCAAGCACTCACATTTTCATAATAATAATAATATTTGAGATTTATATAGCGCATAATAGTCAAAAGACTCTCTATGCGCTTAACAAAATTATATTTAATAAATAATACATTAAATCTTATCTGAATTATACAATAAACCTAAACTTTAATCCTAAAATACTTAATACAAATTAGAACAAATTAAATCAATACATAGAAATGAAAGCTTACAATATTTAACAACATAACATATTTATCATTATAAAAAGACTATTTTGAAAATAAGTGAGTTTTGAGAATTGATTTTCATAAATCAATTCAAAGTTCTCTTTATTCGCATTAAATTTTTAAAATGCAGAATAGGTATACGAAAACAAAACCAATAATTTGCCATTTACATTCAACATAACAAATGAAAGAAATAAACACTAGGCCTACATAATCCGAATAGTAAAAAATCACACGGTAAAAACTGTATCGAACGTAAGGAATAGATTAATATGAAGAAATGTTGAATGAGAAATGCTCTACAACTACTTACAATTGAACTTGATCGTGGTTTTTTCATTAACATAAAAACTTATGCCAATAACCAACTCCAACAGTAAATAGCGAGTTTAATGATCAGGTTAATTTTACCTTAGATAATTGGAAATGTGACTTTTTGCAAGATTGATGAATTTAACTTGTTAATTTAACTTGTCACAGACACATCCTCGAAACATTTGGTTATAATTTTTCTGTATTACAAATAACGCTTAAAAATTAGATTTATAGCTGTTAACTTAATATGATTAAAATGACTTAAAAGTGGTAGAATAAGTGTATAATAAATCAATTTGAGTGCAAAGCTTGGCAAAGTATATTTTAGTCACGATAAATATCAAACATCTCTTGCTGAATTAGATATTGTAGACGTGTGAGAATCACATTGAGATATTCATTTATTGTTACACCTAAAACTAAATATTTTCTATTTTGCAAGTTACATTTTTGGCATCATTTCCTTTCATCAAGGTGAGATTGAAGTGTTTACCTTTATTCTGTTGCTTGTCACGAAAAAAATCGACGGGAAAGTCTGCAAAAATAGTCCTTTGAATCACTGTATAGGTCTATCGAATAGCTAAAAATGTGATATATCAATATACCGCTCATTATTTATCCTTACAATAGTTTTGAAACAATTTCCAAAAGTTAAAAGTGTAAACGACGTGTTGTTAGAGTGACGGGCTTTAAGTTTTTCACGCGTTTTTACATGATTAATGTACGTCAACGATCAGGCACACTTATAATTATGAAAATAATATTTTCTTGATGATATTTTTACACGAATGATGCGGTAATTATATTTCACATATCACTGGTAGACGCATACAACTGCTCATCCAAGTCATTAAGTGACAGGTAGCTCTGAAAATTGAACGATACAGACAATTAAAGTCCGTTATCAATCAGTCAATAGCAATGTGATGTAAATAGATATTATTCAGCATTTTTCATCAAGAAAATTCATAATCAAATGTTTTAATACTTCAATATTTACTGAAGTTACAACGTTATTACAGATACAAATTATCAAAAAAAAAATTAACAAACAAAATTAACAAATCTACGGGGGATAGGGCAATCTGAGGCCAACCGGGTACCCAAATTAAATCTCGGCTCTTGAATTTAGGGAGCAAGTTTGTCTTTTCTCCTTGCATGATAAAACACATAATATTATAATTCAAAGTGAGAGTTGGGAAAAGGCCTCGCATGGCTTAATTATTCTAACTCTACTGCATAGTATAGTATACAGGTAAAACAATACACACTAAGAAATAAAGGTTCAAAATTGAACCCAGAAAGGTTGATGCAAAATCAGCACCCTATGGGTTCAAAAATTGAACCCCTGATTTGGGGTTCAAAAATTAAACCCTGCGATTGGGGTTAATTTTTGCACCCTGCGGGTTCAAAACTGCACCCATAGGGGTTCAATTTAAAATTTAGGGTGCAGTTTTGAACTCGCAGGGTGCAAGAATGAACCCCAAACGCAGGGTTCAATTTTTGAACCCCAACTCAGGGGTTAAATTTTTGAACGCATAGGTTGCTGATTTTGCATCAACCTTTCGGGGTTCAATTTTGAACCTTTATTTCTTAGTGTGTAGATTTCAATCGTATATTGCCCCATGGTTGATAGACCTGATAAAAGCAAAGTCAATCAGTATCACAGCAGAAGATCAAATTGTGTGGAATCAAAATTTAAGCTTACATGAGTTTTTTCTAGAATCATTTCCAAATCTTTCAGGATCCGGTCAAAGTTTGTCCTATTTGTAGGGTCCTTCTCCCAACATCCAGTCATAACCGAATACCTGTGAAATAAGATAACGGTTCTTTATTCACAATGCAATATCAGTCCATGTTATCATTTGTGAGCCACAAATAGAGATTTACACCATCCTTAAATTCATGTGATATTTAAACAGTCTTTGATCATATTATAACACTTCTTTTTTTATTACACCACTTTATGCATGGACGTACATAGGTCCATACGTTATGGATTGCTCCTGTAAAGGGAACGAATTGACGTTGTTCTTATAACACCGTAATTATCAAAGGGGAAGGTCACCCTGAAGAAAGGTTTGTTGTAAAAAAAATACCAGGAAATAATTACAAAATATTGGTAAAAATCTGATGAAAATCTATCAAAGATTAAGAATGTTATTGAAATTACACTTCTTGTGCACAGTGACGAGGGCGTGGCATCTGGTAACCATTAGCAACCTCCGTCTGAACCGCGCCGAATGTTATATTTGGGTATGGTCTTGCACCTATCAGAATAAAGAAAATGATAATGCTGGTGATCTGAAAATATTACTTTATACTGTATGTTTTGTAATATTCCAGTTCACAACTCTTCTCATCGTCAATCAAAACTTTGAGCGTTCCTGTGTATTCTTCATTTTAATAACTGAATTACATCAATTCAACATGTTTGACATCACCCGGCGTTTCAATTCAAGGAGAATTATGATTTCATCAACTCCCAATGAAAACAAATAGAGATATTATTAGTGTCGTTTTTAATATCTCCGTCGCTTTTTCATTGGGTTTTTAAGTTGAAGCAGGAAAATAAGGGTATTCGTGTAGTAGTCATGTGAGTCAAATAATTGTTGTTGCTTTGGTTTCATTTAGCCTATCAGCACACTCATTTATCATTTAAGTCATCATTGTACTGTGACTATTATCATCTTCAAAACAAACCATTATAATCATTATTATACAACATATCTATGGATATGTAAGATTTAATAACAGGGCATCACACATTTACAAACATTGATTCATGCACCTCATTTCTTACCCAGTGTTACAATTTCCCATAAGACGATACCAAAAGACCAGATGTCTCCTTCTGTTGTTTGGTCACCCGTTACCATGGTTTCTGGTGAACTCCATCTGGTAGGTTTCTATGACGGTGTACAAATTATGAAGAATCGTGTTAAAGCAATAATTCGATCGACTGCCAGTTGCAATCTGTAGTTAAGGTATACAATGTCAAATATGTCTTAATAATGATGTAAAACCAGCAATCTGGTATATTTGCAGGCTGAGGAATAAAACCAAAAGTCTCAATTGTTCAGATATCAACCTTGTTACATTAGGTATCAGATATTTGCGTTTATCTTCAGAAAAAGGAGAAGAGCTCTAAATAAAGCTACAAAATAACATTCCTTATTATTTGGCATAAACCGTCACACTTACAGCTACGTCACCAAAGAACGATGAAGAAAGTCCATAGTCTGATATCTTGCATTGTTTTCTTTCTCCTAGCAACACGTTGTGAGCGCAGAGAGCTCCATGGATAATCTGAATAAAAAGAAAAAATATCACAACTAAATCTATGAGTCATTGGGAGTATTTTTTTTATTTTGGATCTTTTTTAATTGTTTATTGAGAATAAACAAGTCTCTTGGGTTACCCTTCCACTGTTTGAAACTAATAGGATTCTGAACTGATAACATAAACTTGAAAGTTGATTATATTTCTAATCCTAACTAACTTCCTTTCCTCGTCTTATTCCTTATTTCGTTAAGGGATTTCATAATAAATTGTTAAGTTACCTTCTTAGATAAATTACCTTCTTAGATGCTAGAAACTGCATCCCTTTAGCAACCTGCCAAGCCAAGTTAAGTAGGGTACCCTCCTCAATACGAACACCATTTGGTTTGATATTGCTGTACGTGGGTTGAGATTGCACCCCTGAAGTCTGTAGATGGGTGAGGAGTGTACCCCCTGAGATGAACTCATACAGAATACTACCTATAAATTGATGGTATATAAACGATCGTTGGAGAAAGGTAAACTCCGTGACTTTATATTTAATTAACAACCTCCTGTAGTGTGTTGCAGGAGAGGAATGAAGTATAATGTCCTCTGCTTCGTATTTCTTGAACCATTAACACTAAATCAATTCAAGGGGTTTCTGCGATTGTAAAATGAGGGGAAAGACACCCTTTTCCCTCACCCCCTCTCTCTCTTTCTTACACAAAAACAGACTAACCCATCAGCTCAGACACGCACACACATATTTTTTTTTTCCTTTTTTTGTTTGTTAATTCCTTCATGTCTTCTATCATTTTATTCACTTTTTCTATATATTCGATTCGATTCTATAGCATCTTTTTATTTTATTTTTTTACTATCACTCATGATTTATCATTATTATTATTTTTTATCTTATTTATAAAATTCATTATTACTTTGAATGACACTTCCCAAGCTGGAATTTGCCATTTTCTTTCAAATTGCGGACTCCCCGGGACTTACGTGTATAAACACAATGCAAAAAAGTTACAGTACTTACGACCTAAGTATATTAATTGTTTAGATGATACATTTCACTGTCGTTTAAAGAGAACCTCTTGTATTTAGATTTATGATATTATTGAAGAGGCTTTACGTACCTTGCTCTTTACAATATCCTAGACATCTTACAATATTTGGTTGATCCGATAGCTTGTAAAGTACCTTGATGGCTTGAAGTACGTGAAGTGTTTTTGTCACGCAATCTAAGATAGTAGTTCATAAAAATAATCACATTATCATTCACTGAAAAAAAAAAAAATTTTCAAGGATTATTTTCCCATGACCAATTTCTGGAGAAGTAAAAAGATAATAATAATGAACACTTTTTGAAATAGGAGCATGTACCTCATTTGCGTACCCCTCCCTTCATCCTTCCCATGTAAGGCATGTTAATTGCATTCAAGAGAACCCGAATCCACTAGTCGTATGAAAACAATTCAACCAATTTCTAGCGAATCACTTTCCAATCTACATTATCTACATGTCCTGAATGGCATCCTACTATTATTCGTTAATTAGGACATTCATTGTTTTATTGTGATGACAAATCAATCATAACCTTGAAAAGATCGAATTTCTGTCATATCCATTAAAAATGCTTGAATGAATGAATTACACACTATCACCTGGTATTTGCCTGATAGCAACGTCAAGATGGTTTTGTTTTGAGCGCAGGTCTCCCTTCCATACCTCGCCGAAGTCACCCCGTCCAATCGAACCGAGTCTGGTAAAGAACGTCACGTTTTCATGGGCAATGACGAAGGAGTGGGATGAATCAAGTTTTAACGCTGTGTATGCTATATTTGTTTGAAGAAAAATTAAAGAAATTGAGTTAGAACACTTACTGCCATAATCAAAACATCAAACCCATCTGAACTGAAAAAAGTAATTATGATGAATGTAGATTTATTGTGCTCTGGTATATAGAATGCAATGTTTATGCAATACATTGGAGTTTAATCAATGCAAAATCGAACAGTTTCTCTTCAGCTCTATATATCTGGAATGCCTTTCCATCTGTCCATTGAGGATTCGAACAATTGAATCGCTTGAAACATTTAAAAGGTATAAAGCCCTTTCTGTTTTCTTCGTACTTTTGTTACTGTAATATATGTTACTGTAATTTGATCTGACCATTTTGATACCTCCACACAGGCAAACATATTTTTTCCTGTAACCCCTCCCTCACCCTTCGCCTCGTAATAGTTTACTAGATAGATGGTGCACAATAAATGCTGTGTTTATTATTATTAGCATTCACACACAAGAAAATACAAGAGAAACCGTTTATGTGTATGTTAGCTATTTAGGTTTTACAATTCGGAATAAGCATTATATTCATCAGTAAAAGTGATGATTTTGAATTATGAGGATGTTGCAAAGCTACGGCACTATGTCGCAGATGTAAAATATGTTATCGAAAACTATGGGCGTATATCTGATATGAAATATGTTCCGTGATATGTATAATTATAAAGAAAAGAAAATTAGAAACATTATTCTTGAATAATTTTTCACCTCGATCTCCGCTTTGAATCATCTCATAAGCCACGTTGTCATTCCCCTCCTGATGTGTATTTACTCCATCTCTGTACAAGGAAAGTATTATTTTGAAATAATAAAATAATTTTTTAAATAATTAATTGTTTTACATCGATAAGGATAGACTCCAAGATGATTTCATTTCATAGTTTGATAGTATAAAGTAAGATGTAGCTTACTTACGCCTACTCAAAGGGATTTCATGGCACTAACATCATTCCTGCGCAATCAGTGAAACATTGGATTGATCAATAGATGTTAAAAATAGCGATTATGTGTCATAGAGTGTTGTTATGAATGGGATTATAAAAAATAACTTGAAACTACAAAAATTACAATGTGATGAATACGTAGTACATTTTCCAAATAGAATGATTAGGCAAGAGTAGAAACAAGCAAACTCAATAATACATAAGTAGCTAGTGAACCAAAATCTGAAATTTTATCACATACTAAATATCATTAGATGATCAGATATTTGAAATGGGATTTATAAATATTTACTGAAATGAAATTATCCTTTTTTTTCTTTATGTTGTCAATTATATGCATGCACCTTGTAAGAATTGGTGCTCGAAAGTTGCAATTGAAAGCATTTGTATTAATACTGAAAGGTATGTTGAGGCGAAGGGTATTTATTTAAAAATGTGTGCTTTGAATGGTTTGGTATTTGAGTATATTATATAAATATGAGTAAGGGCGGGGATGGATATTTGGTATGTATCTTCCCAGTTTCTGAGAAATTGGTGGTGTGCGAGTGTTGAGTGTTGGTGTTGGAGCCTGTGGGTGTATGTGTGATAAGGTAGCTATGTGTGTGTGTGCATGCGTGTGAAAATTTGTGTACATGAACGCTTGTAAATGTGAGAAAGAGGGTGCGATGGTGTTTGTGAGATTATAAAAGGGTGTAGATGGGTGTGCGTGTGCATATTTACATGTGGGAAGAGTTGAGGACGTGCCTGTGTAAAACAGTTTGTGGTAATGAGGATTTGTATACAGTATAATGCGAGAGGGGATGTTGGATTGATGGGTGTATTTGGGCGTGTGATTAATACCCCTTCCCCCTTCCACTTACCTTTTGTCATTCTTCTTTGACTTATCGAACTCTAATAAATAAAATAGTAAATGTAAATAGACAATATTTGCCAAAGAGTTATAAGGAAATGAAATGAAGCCACGTGTAAACTGAGATGTGCAAAAGATCAATTACTCGAGGTTAAGATGTTAAAGATAAATAACCTTCACTATTAATTTTCAGTTTCATTTTCCATAAAATAAATATAAATTACGGAAGAGAGGTTTTTCACCATCTGTTGGTATCGAGAGGAAATCTGGTAAGAACTAGTAACCAACCCACCTTATATACATGATAATACACCATACAGGTATCAGAGGAGAAAAAACATGTTTGCTTTGTCTTTTATGATACTCTCCATATTCTTTATTGTTCATGGGCGTAAAATACATGACGTCATACGTTTCAAGTTGGACGGGGATTAAACAGTAGTTCACTCCCCCTTCTAAACAAAAGGTCTACCGCTTGGATTAACGGCATTGTAATTGTTGCAATAAAATATTTATTATTCATCATAATGTTCATAGGGCATATACTCTTGTAAAAAAGGGGTCAACTGTGCTCCTTTACACATACTGAGAGCACCTTTGAAGATACACCTTTGAGGTTGTCCCCTTTCTTGAAGGTGTAAATCTACGTTTGCATTCTCATTTTAAATATTTTAATGGAACTGGTGAATAATAATCACCTGGAATACTTTTTCTCTCTGGAAGTATGAGCTGTACAATGTTGATGATGATTGAAGCTAATAGAAGGATGGCTAAGACAACTATTCCTGAAGAGGAATGAGAGAGAAAGCCAGACGGAGTACATAGGTTGGGTGTGGTCTATGATTGGTGAGCAAGGTTCCTCACCAGAGGTTAAAACAGTTTTTACAAATTTAATTACTAGGGATGGTCCGGGCTGAAAATATTTATATCGAAATAAATAGAAAAAAAATTCACAGAGCATACTGCAAAAAATATCAAAGTCGGATAACAAATAACGAAGTTATTGAATCCTAAAATTTATCGATATTTTGTGAAAACAGGCTGCACATCGTCATGAATATTTATTAGGGGTTAATGATGTCACATCCCCTCTTTCCATTTTCTTATTTTATTACATGAAATCATAAATGCTTCATTTTTTCATACATGTGTAAATGATGTGTCTCCATCATGATGAAATAAGTTGCGGCAATAGATAAATAATGCACTTAATCAGTTGTCAATCCAATTGTTGTAGTTCTTGGTAGAAAAATTTTTAATAAACCTAATTTCATATAATAAAATACAAAGGAACAAGTGGGGATATGACATCATCAGCCCACCTAATGAATATTCATAGAGACATGCCTAGAACTGTTTCACCGGAATAATGGAAATCTTTGAAATTAAATAACTTTGTTATTTGTTATCCGACTTTGATCAAATTTTCAGCATCTTGTTTTGTGAATTTTACACTATATACTGGGATATAAATATTTCCAGCCTAGACCATCCCTTTAAAACAACAAAGACAGGCATTATCACACGTGAATCTTCAATCATCATTGCAAGTTGTCTTTAGAATTATCGGACCTTTCACACGCTCACTCGTAAACTGTGATTTGAATTCAAATTCCCGAGGAAAGGCGGTATGTGTCCTGACTTCTCTATCAAAGTGCTGCATCGCAAATACAATGCACTTCCTTTTATTTCCGTGATGCCTAAAATGTCGCGTATGCTCCGCCCCAAAAGATGTTTTGTAGGTAAAGACTTTCACACCCAAAATTAGTACCTTAATTTGAGTGAAACTTAAATGGAATTCATTGCCTCCGAAGTAGAATTTTAAGTCGCGATTGTGATTAGTGTTCGTGATTCTAATCATGTTTTAGTTTGGTTTTACACGTGCTAAAAATTCGTCATTAACTTCATTTTCACTGGAATTCACATTCAAATTACGATTCTTTTACCGTGTGAACGGGCGGAAAGGCAAACTGTCAAATCTGATTAAACTTACCGCCCTTTCACACGGAAAACAAAATCGTAAATTGAATGATGATTCCAGTGAAAAATAAGGCTAATTGCGAATTTTTAGCACGTGTGAAACCAAACTAGAACATGATTAGAATCATCAATACAATGAGTATTCAAAATTGACGTGTGAAATGGCCCTTAGATTTATCATGGGTCCAGAGGTAGTAGGTCCGCACCTCAACCCAGTATTCGATACCGTATGTTGACCCCTTTTTATATTTACATAAAACC
Organism: Lytechinus pictus; assembly: GCF_037042905.1. NCBI lineage: Eukaryota > Metazoa > Echinodermata > Echinoidea > Temnopleuroida > Toxopneustidae > Lytechinus > Lytechinus pictus. The sequence goes on from NC_087252.1 coordinate 6,750,871, forward strand.
CCTGCATTCATTTCATTAATACGTTATTTTTTTCAGCCTTAAAAATTTGTCAAATTTGCAATTGTCGAACTTCCATCAAAATATTTAAAGTGTTATTAGAAGATTATCCTAAACTTAAAAAAAAAGAAAAAAAATAGAATAGATTTTGGCCGTTCTTCAATTAGAATCAAATTTTGCACTTTTCCTTATATTCATGCAATAATATCATATCTACAAGCTTTCCTTTGCCGCCCCCACCCTCTCCTGGACCAAATAGATATTAATTTTCAAACAACTTGTTTTTTTACAAAGTTGAATTAAGATACGTATTTTAATTCTATTTAAAGATTGCAGTATAATTCCTTAATGGTAGTATTTATCGCAATGAATTGTAATGATAATATCAATGGATATAATAATACTAATAGTAGTAGTACTACTACTACTACTAATAAAAGTAATAGTGGCAATAAGAGGTATAAATGTCGTCATCAATCTAGAAATATTCTATTCGGAGACGCACTGTTATTTTGTTGTAATATAGGTTTTCCCGGTCAATTTCGCACTTAGTACATGCAAGAGTATAAATAGTTCATTCAATTTCGCTAAAGAGCAACCAAAAATTAAAACTAGTCATTCAAAATCGCCATAGGGCCGCCAAAAATTCATAATGGGCATTCAGTTTGGCTATAGAGCAATCAAAAGTGTGAAAACATCATTCAGATTCGCCCTAGTGCACTCAAGTTAACACCGGAGGTCACGTGACTGAAGACAGAGGGTTCAATTTCGCTATTGGGTATCCATGTTCATAACTAGTGCATTCAATTTAGCACTGTATTTACATGAATTGTATATACATATTCAAACATTCTTCGCTTGTTTTTCCCAACCTGCAGTATGTGTGCCACAAGTGACCATTCATAAAACTGCACTGGACAATTTACATTATTCTTTACAGATGCTTGTAAAAAACTCATGTAAATTACATAAAAGCAGTGGCCTGCTTATTTAGGGAGTTATATACCATCTGCAATTACGATATCATATTAAGTATATACATTTGGTTATTATGTTTTTTAAAGAATATGAAATGTTAAAAAAGAATTACATAAGGGAAAAAAACCTTAGTCAATGTCTTAAGTTTGGATGAAAAGATTATTGTTTTAAATTGTAGGTTTTCCCGTCCAATTTCGCACTTAGTGCATGCAAAAGTAAAGATAGGTCATTCAATTTCGCACATAGTGCATGACAAAGTATAGATAGGTCATTCAATGTATTAGATAGGGCAGCCAAAATCACCAGTCGGCATCCAAAATCGCTATAGTGCAACCGAAATGGCCATTTGGTATTCATAATTGCTTTAGAGCAACCAAATCCGCCATTCGGCATACGAATTTGTCCATAGTGCAACCAAGTTCGCCCGTGAAACCCCCTCGAGCTATGTTAGAGCATTCAATTTCGCCATTGTGCATCCAATTATACAATTTGTGCATGCAATTTAGCACACATATTTTTTTTCCTATTTGTTTTATACCTTTTTCATGTTTACATTTTCTTCCATTTTATGGGCTTACTATGTCCATATTAAGTCACACACACACAAAAAAAATATCGGATGGCTAAAGGCATATGAATTAACAGAGGGAAAATTTCCTGACATTTTCCTGTGTTAATTCATATGTCGTTTTTATTTTTTAAATTTTTTTGTTCTTAATGTATATTTTCTTGTCATTTGCACCATCTCTTCGACGTATGCATTGACTAGATACATAATAATAGCATGTATAGAATATCATGATTTTCTTCTTTCACATTTACGTTTCATGTTCTTTTTATCTTGCATCTGTTTTATGAATTTAATCATTTAAAACAATAATCTTTTCATAAAAACTTAAGACATTGACTACGGTTTTCTTCCCTTATATAATTCTTTTTGAACATTTTATATTCTTTAAAAAACATAATAACTAAATGTATATACTTAATATGATATCGTAATTGCAGATGGTTATATTTTACAAATCTTTGGTATGAAATTTACATGTTAAAGTTCAAAGCACAAAACTCGGTCTTTTTTCAGACATTGATTATTTAGCATGTATACAATTTCATGATTTTCTTCTTTCATAATATACTTTTTTAAAAAAATCTTGTATCTGTTTTCATATGCCTTTAATCATTTAAAACAATAATCTTTTCATCAAAACTTAAGACATTGACTACGGTTTTCTTCCCTTATATAATTATTTTTTAACCTTTTATAAATTATTCTTTAAAAACATAATAACTAAATGTATATACTTAATATGATATCGTAATTGCAGATGGTATACTTCCTAAATAAGCAGGCCATTGCTTCTATGTAATTTACATGATTTTTTTTTACAAGCATCTATAAAGAATAATGTAAATTGTCCAGTGCAGTTTTATGAATGGTCACTGGTGGCACACATTCTGCAGGTTGGGGAAAACAAGCGAAGAATGTTTGAATATGTATTACAAGTCATGTAAATACAGTGCTAAATTGAATGCACTAGTTATGAACATGGATACCCAATAGCGAAATTGAACGCTCTGTCTTCAGTCACGTGACCTCCGGTGTTAACTTGAGTGCACTATGGCGAATGTGAATGATGTTTTTACACTTTTGATTGCTCTAGAGCGAAACTGAAGGCCCATTATGAATTTTTGGCGGCCCTATGGCGATTTTAAATGACTAGTTTGAATTTTTGGTTGCTCTTTAGCGAAGTTGAATGAACTATTTATACTCTTGCATGCACTTAGTGCGAAATTGAGCGGGAAAACCTATATTAAAGGCATATGAAAACAGATACTAGATAAAAAAAACAATAAAAGTATGTTATGAAAGAAGAAAATCATTATATTGTATACATGCTAAAGTAATTAATGGCTGAAAAAAGACCGAGTTTTGTACTTTGAACTTTAACATGTAAATTTAATACCAAAGATCTGTAAAATATAACCATCTGCAATTACGATATCAGATTAAGTACAGTGTATATACATTTAGTTATTATGTTTTTTTAAAGAATATAAAAGGTTCAAAAAGTATTATATAAGGGAAGAAAACCTTAGTCAATGTCTTAAGTTTTGATGAAAAGATCATTGTTTTAAATGATTAAAGTCATATGAAAACAGATGCAAGATAAAAAGAACATTAAACGTAAATATGAAAGAAGAAAATCATGATATTGTATACATGCTATGTCTCTAGTCAATGCATATATCGAAGAGATGGTGCAAATGACAAGAAAATATATATTAAGAACAAACAAATTACAAAGATAAAAAAGACATATGAATTAACACAGGGAAATGTCAGGAAATTTTCCCTCTGTTAATTCACATGCCTTTAGCCATCCGATATATATATTTTTTTCGGTGACTTAATATGGAAATAGTAAGCCCATAAAATGGAAGAAAATATAAACATGAAAAAGTTATAAAACAAATAGAAAAAATTACGTGTGCTAAATTGCATGCACAAATTGTATAATTGGATGCACAATGTCGAAATTGAATGCTCTAACATAGATTGTGGGGGTATCACGGGCGAACTTGGTTGCACTATGTACACATTCGTATACCGAGTGGCGGATTTGGTTGCTCTAAAGCAATTATGAATGCCAAATGGCCATTTTGGTTGCACTATAGCGAATTTGGATGCCGACTGGTGATTTTGGCTGCCCTATCTAATAAATTGAATGACCTATTTATACTTTGTCATGCACTATGTGCGAAATTGAATGACCTATCTTTAATTTTGCATGCACTAAGTGCGAAATTGGACGGGAAAACCTATATTAAGATGGAAAGGGGAATTCCAGAAAAAAACCGACCGATCTTCGAAAGAGGAACTTTTGAAATAATTTTTGGACTCGACACATCGTCTGGAATCCAGGAAAAATAATAATAAACGGACTTTGGACCTTATCATGTCTTAAATACCAAAACAAATTCGCATAATGTCGGCAAAAAAAAATTTAATCGACATTGATATTTGCATGTCATAATGTTACAATATAAATTGCCGTGTTGAATTTATCGTTGGGATGACAGAGAAAAGGGGATATTCGGGTAATCATGTACGTTTGAACCTGAATTTGGGGCATTTTTATGCTTAGTGGTTTAATACAGACATGCCAGATTTGCATGTCTATCCATGTTTTCATTATATCGTTGTAAAGAGAAAATACTTGTATGTAACAAATTCGAAAAGTGCAAAATGACTGCTTCATAAAATATTCAGATAAGACATCTTGCTATAAATATGTCAATATGTGTAGTTCACATTCCATCCCGCCAAATATCAATTCATAAACAGTTTATATTGGTTTATGGTCCCCCTTCTAATGATTTGATTTAGTTGGCAAACAAATTAAATACACAAAACTATAAATGAAATTAATAAAATGTCGAAAATAATTACATACCAATTATCAAAGGGGGTATAGCTGAACCTGTCCATGAAAACAAAAGTCAATCGAGAGAATCAATAAATAATTTTTTTGCAGGTGTTTCTGCATTTACTGAAAATTCAATATATGAAACACAGTAATCATAATGCATACATGTACAAAGAAATAAAAAATTAAATGAAAGAATTACAAATTGTGACGATTACATAATACAATAATAACTTATATAGACATACATATAAAACAAAGTGCAGTGGCCAGCTATTGTAAGCAAAATCTTTGAGATAATAGCAGCGTGTTCTGGTCGTCATCATTCCTGATGACTATCCGAACACGCTGGTCGAAACGTCGTTAACTAGCTTGGTTCTGTTGTAATAAATATTTGCTGAATGTTAAGAAAACAAATGTATTATTTTTCGATCAAGAGGCAAAATTATTCCCGAAACTGTGGATTATCTTGATGTTGGAGGCCACAATGTTGCTCGTAGTGAGCAATTTTTAGAAGTAATTATCGATGAGCATTTGACTTGTAAACCCCACTTAGAGTCAGTGTGCGCAAAGGTTTATCGAGGCGTAGATTAAAATGTGTTTTACCTGAGGCTATTTTAAAAACTTTATATACCAGCATTGTGCTTCCCTACCTGACCTACTGCAAAGTTGCTTGGGGCAATACTTTTAAGACTTGCATTGACAAACTAAAATCTTAACAGAAGAAACTTTTGAGGCTTATCACCAATTCAACTTTCAGACATCCTAGTAAACCCTTATTCCTTCAGTTAAAGTTGCTTCCACTTGATGAGTTAGTTGCATTTAATCGTTTGATTTTCATGTTTAATCTTTGTTTTTGTCCACAAATTTGCCACTTTAAAGACTCCCAAATACATAATTACAATACACGTGAACAAAACCTCATCCACCGACCTTATGTAAGAACTAATGATTCCTTGAATTCTTTCATAACATCTTGTATTAAAGAGTGGAACCGGTTGCCTGCTGATATGAGGAACTGTACAACTCTTTATCGGTTTAAGTACAATGTAAAATAAAGCTCTTTGATAATCTGGGTTAAATCTAGTACAGAAAATGAAAATGAACGTAGAAAACCGTTTTACAATCATTGCTAAGCTTTGTGCTACAGGCGCTATAGATCTGCTTTTCGTGTGCAAAATTCCTCTATATGCGTCTAGCACACAATGTAATGAGCATTATGTTTTACTCTCCCCCGAAATGGAGGATTAGATTCGAATTTTCGGGGGGACCACTTCCATTGACAAGTGGATACCAGGCGCGACGATGGGGTTTTTGAAAAGCACCATAAACAAGGGAAGCATGTCTTTTCCAGAAAATGAAAATGCATCTCTTAACAAGTACTTGGCTTGTGAAACCCTATTAGTATTGGAAATGTATCAATTTTTCAGTATTTTAGACATTGTTTTTGACACCCTTATAACGTTACATTTTGGCCTATACGTGACGTACTTGACCACTCTTTCGCTTTTTAAGCATGATCGCGCCTGGTATCCACTCCTCAATGGCATTGCCCCCCCCCCCCCGGGCGGCCTCTCGAGCTCAGGAAGGAACCAAATGTGGCTCTGGAAAGTCGTCCTAAATCGGATATATCGCTGTTACCATAGTAGCAACCAGAATTTTGCACACGAAACGCAAATTGAATGTTTCCGTTGCAGATGCGAAACGAAAATAATTCTCATGTCACACAATTTGCATTGCAGGACAGTGTTTTACGACCATGACGACGGGCCCAAAGTCTCTTCCAAAATCAATATACCGACGCAAAGTCCGTCTGAGTTGGCACAGCGAAAAGTGGGGAATAGCAGGTGGGGAATAACAGATGCCGGGTACGGATCCCGGTTCCACAACACGTCAAAGGACGAGATGAATACATGAATATTGATTGAGCAGAGAGTGTATAGGCTAACGCAGCCACAATGCATAGTCTTTGCCAGATCAGACGTAATCGCTTGCGTTCAGCTTAACAGCAAAGACAATAACTGCAGCCTCCGCCTAGATAATAGGCTAACTCTGTTACGGCTCATGCTATAATGAAATGGACTGAAACTGAAACGATTCCGTGATTGTACGCTGCGGGTAAATATTAAAAATTTACGTTTTTCCAACGGAAGATAACATAAATGTCAATTCAGGAGATGCTAAAGGCCCCCCCCCCCCGGGGGGGGGGGGGGCACTTACATTGACGAGTGGATACCATGCGCGACCAAAAAAAACACGTTAAAAGGATGTCTTTTTCACGATAGGGCACGTTTCGTACGTAACGTGATAAGGGTGTCAAAAACACAAAAATAATGAAAAAAGGGTATCTATTTCGCAAGGAAAGTTACGTGTTTAGGGTCATATTTGCGGGGATGATAAAACAAAATTAAAATGTTTTATAAAGGATGTCCTTTTCGCCCCAAGACTACGTGATTAGAGTCAGATTTGCGCGAGGTGTGGAAGGTGGGGTCGTACTAAACTAAATTATGTGTAAAGGCAAAACCAATGACCGAAGGACCCGTGACATATTCCTGTACTTGTTTAGGTGTTCATTTCAGGGAATATTTGCAAAGTATCGTTTTGTTTCCAATACTTGTTAAGGGTAGGGTTTCACACGCCAATACTTGTTAAGAGGTGCATTTTCAGAGTATGGAAATTACGTATTTAGGGTGCTTTTCGAGACCCCGTGGTATCCACTCGTCAATGAGTGTGGCCCCTCCGGGTAAAGGGCTCCCGTGACAAGCTTGGTCAATTTGCTCCCTCGCTTTCGAGTTCCTTTTAAGAAATCTACGGGTCTTGCCGTCGCAAGAAAAATAATCTTTCTGCGTAACGACATTAACAAATAATAACCAAGGGCAAACTTTTCACGACTAAATCATAATGTGTTCAAATAATTTTTTTTTCCATTTTCATGTTAAGCGGAGTTGCTGGGGGTGATGGAATACCATATGCGGCAACCCTCGAAATTATCACGGCATGCTCAACTGGTGAAATTTGACCCAAAGCACCTCAACTATGAAGTGAAAAAAACTTTGCTTGTTATTTTCTTTTTCAAAACCAGCACATTTCCAACAAAAAACACACTTCCAATGCCAATGGCTTGCCTTGATATCCTTTTGAAGTACAAATGTATATCAATTTAATTCTTTTCATTTCTATGCATGCATAATATCAAGGAGCTTCAAGCACATCCTTGATAATACAAATAAATATAAACTAGATGAAAACTTATTTAATATGCAATATCGCATGAAACTGCCATATATCTAATCTCTTTCCGACGATAAATAGAAATTGACTATTTGTGCAATATATTGAAAAGTGTGGCATGTGATTTACAATCTTCGATATAGTATGAATTGATTGAAATATAGAGAACAGGAGTACATACCAGTTGTGGGAGGAAGGAGGGTTGGTTCTGTCCATTGTATTATAAAGAGCAAGATATGAAGGAGATAGTTCATAATATATAAATACTGCACAATTTTCATCTATAAGTAAAAATGAATGTGAGATTTTAATTTTTGACCAGAACTTGGCACACTCCACAGACCTCCCATTTGAAGCCCATTATAAATTTTGGGCTTCATTGATCATTGGCAGAGGCTGAGACGTGGTTTGTTGAATGCTATAATCACAATTCATGTTTTTTTTTTATCATTCATATCCCCCCCCCCATTTTCCATGTTCATATTGCATTTCGTTCATATTGCATTCCGTGTGGAGGAGCCGTGGTGTAGTGGTTCTGACTCTCGCCTTGCAAACAGAGGGTCGTGTGTTCGAATCCCACCGCGGTCTGGCGTCCTTTGGCAAGGCGTTAATCCACACTTTGCCACTCTCGACCCAGGTGCTAAATGGGTACCCGGTAGGATGTGAAAGTCATTGTAGCTTGTCCAGTACTGTGTGCGCCTCACCGGCGACTGACTGGAATACTCCCCAGGGAGTGGAGGATGTGCACACATTGTGTGCGGGAATGACTGATTGAATCCGATGACTGGGGTAATAATATATCTGTAAAGCGCTTAGACACGTCGTTCCGATGTATTAAGCGCTATATAAAAACGGATTATTATTATTATTAACAGTTTCAAATATTTCACTTAAAAAAGTAATAATAAATATATAATCATAATATGATTGCTATATATTTCTACTTATTGTATATATTTACTAGCATTCCTATGGAAATACAAAATGAGTAGAAAGCTTCCGTTTGTATTACTTCTCAACCTAAACAATTACCCTTGTTACACCCACTAATGTAATGACACCCACAAATGTAATAACGCCCACAAATGTAATAACACTTTGTCAACAATTGCAATAGTTTTTTATCACCCACAAATGTAATAAATTTGAAGGGACTTTGGGTGAATCCGTTCTAAACTAAAATCCTATAGTAATACGTTCATATAGTCTTTTTTCCAGACCCGGTTATTTAAAAATTTATAATGTAAGTCCAAACTAAGATGCCATAATGATATTCCAGTGCATTAAAAATGAGAATCGAGCTTAGACTTTTCTCCAGACCCAGTTAATTAAAACCGGTGGAACAAATGTCTTTGTTGGTGTTTTAACTTATACGGCTCGTATTGTGAATATATATGCTAAGAGTATATTGAGAATCAAGCGTAGTCTTTTTTCCAGACCCAGTTACTTAAAACTAAAAATTAAAACCTATAGTAATGCGTTCATATAGCGCAAAAGTGCAACGTCTTTTTTCCAGACCCGGTTATTTAAAAAATTATAATGTAAGTCCAAACTAAGATACCATAATGATATTCCAGTGGAATAAAAATGAGAATCGAGCTTAGACTTTTCTCCAGACCCAGTTAATTAAAACCGGTGGAACAAATGTCTTTGTTGGTGTTTTAACTTATACGGCTCGTATTGTGAATATATACGCTAAGAGTAAATTGAGAATCAAGCGTAGTCTTTCCTCCAGACCCGGTTAATTAAAACTAAACACTAAAACCCTATAGTAATGTGTTCATATAGCGCAAAGACATTTCTCTGGACCCCGGTTATTTAAAGCATTCAACAAATCTTTTAAAAAAGACCACACAATCTTATTAATGTTGAACAACATGAAAGTCATGTAGTCTATCATCCAGACCCGATTATTTCAAAATAAAAAACCTAAAACAAAACAAATACAAAGACCCTGCACTCTTGGTAATGTTGAATAACATAAAAATATAGCACAGTCTTTCCTCCAATCCCAGTTATTTCAAAATTATAAATAACAGTTTAAAAAAACAGTATAAAGACCTCATAATCTTATTAATGTTGAATAACACGGAAATATAGCGTAGTCTTTCAGCCACACCCAGTTATTTCAAAATTATGAATAACAATACAACAGCAACAAAAACAGTATAAAGACCCCATAATCTTATTGATGTTGAATAAAATGGGAATATAGGGTAGTCTTTCCTCCAAACCCTGTTATTCAAAAATTATAAATAACAATACAACAACAATCCAAAACAGTATAAAGACCCCATTATCTTATTAATGCTGAATAACATGGAAATATTGCGCAGTCTTTCAGTCAGACCCAGTTATTTTTTTTTTCAAAATAACGCTAATAGTAATAATTAAAAAAAATCTAAATCTAATACCAAACAATCCTTCAACCTAAGAACCCGTTTAAAAAGAGGTTTAGAGCGTTGTCTTTATTCCAGACCTAATCATTAAAAAAATTCTAACGAAAGACCCTATCATATTCTTATTCTTCTGGAATAACACGAGTTTTAAAACGTACTCTTTTCTAAAACGAATACCCAATAATCTAATTACTGTGGAATAAAATGAAGCTCGATTGTAGGAGGCCGGGGAGCATTTCATGAAATGAGTTGCCTGACGTTTTATCCGACAAGTCTCATTTTATCCGACATTTACCATGGAAGCACTGCTTCTTAGCCAATAAACATCAATGAAAGTTGTCGGATCTGACAACTTGTCGGACATAAAATTGTTGATGCAATGCTCCCCAATCATCTTATTCATGTTGAACAGGCACAATAACATGATTGAGTCCTAGTTATGAAGATTTCATTTATCTTATGTTTGACAATGACAAGGTATTGAATAAAGAAAACTTTATTTAGTTTGAAGGATTGTTGGGTCTTAGAATCTGTTATTCTTAAATGATTTTTGTTATTTTAAAATTATTGGGTCTGGAGGAACGACTACGCAATTTCTCCATGTTAAAAAGACGAGAAAAATGAATATAAAAAAACGAAAAGAGAAATAAAAGAAGAAGGAAACGAAAAAAAGAGAAAAGAATTAGACATAAGAGAGAAGAAAAAAGAAAAGTAAGAAAAGAAAAGAACAAGAAAAAAGGAAAAGCATAAGAAAATAAAGAAAACAGAAAAAAGAAAGGAAACTAAAAGAAAAGAAAGTAAAAGAGGTGGGAAAAAAGAAAAGACAAAGAAAAAACAAAAGGAGATAAAAATGTAACAAAATGTGAAGGAAAAAAGAGAAAGTAAAATAGAAAAATGATGCTGAAGAGAAAGAAGTGTCCATCCTCAAAAGGAAGGCTCCAAATCAAAGCAGTGGCAAAAACAGTCATTTTCTGACTGGTTGCCAACTCAACACAAGAGAGAATTAGAAAAAGAAGAAGTTATTCAGCATTAATAAGATAGAGGGTCTTTGTTCCTTTTTTTCTTACTTCATTTCTTTTTTTATTGTAATTTTGAAAAAAGTGGGCCTGGAAAAAAGTCTACACTATATTTCCATGTTATTCAATATCAATAAGATTGTTGGTCTTTTTTTGTATTTTATGATCTTTTTTATTCGAAATATCTGGGTCTGGAGGAAGACTGCGTATATTTCCATGTTATTCAACATCAATAGGATTATGAGATCTTTGTTTTATTATCATCTAACTTTTTTATGATTTGTTGTTTTTAAAAACTAGTTCTTGAAGAAAGACTACGGTATATTTTCAAGTTATTCAGCATTAATGATATTGTGGAGTCTTTGTTAATATTGTTTGTTGTTTTTTATTGCTTTTTTATAATATACTATTTTGAAATAACTGGGTTTGGAGCAAAGACTACACCATATTTCCAAAATCTATATTCAAAAGCTGTGGCAAAAATAGTCAATCCTGACTGGTTGCCAACCAAGGAAAGAAGAAGAAGGAGAAGCTATTCACTGTTGAAAAGATTGCAGGGTCTTTGTTTTGTTGTTTTGTTTTCAATGATTTTTCATAACTGGGTCTGGAGGAAAGGCTACGCTATATTCCCATGTTATTCAACATAAATAAGATCGTGGGTCTTTGTTTGTTTATTATTATTAATATATATTTATTATTTTTATTAATAATTTGTTATTTGAAACATCTGGGTCTGGATGAAAGACTTCGCTACATTTCCATATTATTTAACATTAATAAGATAGTGGGGGTCTTTTTTATTACTATTCATTATTTTATATGTGCTATTTAAAGTATCTGGGTCTGAATGAAATATTAAGAAGAATTAATTTTGGGATCTTTATTTGGAAGATTGTTTAAATGTTTTATATAACCGGGTCTGGAGAAAAAAGGCTGTGACTTTGCGCTATATGAACGCATTACTATAGGGTTTTAGTTTAGAACAGATTCGCCAAAAATCCCTTCAAATTTATAACATTTGTGGGTAAAGTCATTATTACATTTGTAGGTGTTATTACATTTGTGGGCGTTTATTACATTTGTGGGTGTAACAAACCTCCCCTCCAAACATTATTCTAACATCATCCTGTACATTGAAGTTTGTACCTCTTTTACCAAAATTTCCATTGCCTTTTTTCTGTAAGCATTTTTTTTCTAGACTGTACAATTATGGAAAGTGATTACTGCTTTATTTTGTCCTTTTTTGTTGTATAGAAAGTAAAAAAAAATACGTCTACACTCCAGACGCACACATTCACAACCACATACCACCAACAAATCCTCACCCACACTCAATGGAGTTGGCCTACCGTTGCGGACACACACTTATACACCCACACGCTCTTATTGGCATTCAAGCACGGACAATCCGCCCCCACACACAACACACACACACGCGCGCACCTCACACAAATGAAACCACACACAAATTTGCTGTTTCACCTCTCTTCTCCCCATATATTTGGACTCTGTCATGTTGTATCTAAAATAGCTTCTGTCATGTTGTATCTAAAGTAGCTTCCCCCCTCTCTCTCTCTTTCGTTATCCTCACACACGCACCCAGAACATACATACACACTCACACACCCTCAACAACATAAACTCAAACACATACGCGCACACACCATCCATGGGCACAGAGATATTGCGCGTCTAAGGTCAAAAGCATTTTACTTCTGGACCATTATGCTCGCTATAGACCTACGTGACAAAAAAAACGTTTTTTTGAACCGAGGTGGGGTTTCAGCCATTTAATTGCAATGGAATGGAAATATATGATAAAAATGTCGGAAAGGGCATACTGGAAAGGGAAGCTTACCGATGCATGTCGGGGCGGCACTGGACCATACCCCGTCCTGGCATACAGACTGCATGGCTCCACTCAACGTGAAACCATCCTGGCAGGCGAAAGATGCTGTAGTGCCATCCTCGCTTAGAGCAATGGAACCATGTGCAGGGGTAGGCAGGACGCCGCATGTGGATTCTAGGGCATAGAAATTAAAAAAACTCGTGAAACCCATGACATCAGCATACTACCAAAATATAATGAAAATAAGAAATATAAAATTAATAAGCAAAACAAAAAATAAAACAAAATAAATAGTAAGTCTATTTGGAATAGAGCAATAGTAGTTTTTTATATTTATTTTGTTCCCTTTTAATACTATATCAGAATGAAATTCAGTGCTTAAAGAAAGAAAACAAATTCCTTGGACATTTTTTTGCCTACAAACAATATTTAAGATAGATACAATTTTATATTCTCATTATTACGGTTATTTCCACTATCGGTATTATCTTCATCATCACTATGACCTTTTTCTTACTCCTTTTTTACGTTTATTACATATTGCAGAGGTATAGGTTGAGTTTGGGGATTGTTCCTGCACAAAGCCTACGACATTGTGCTCTTACCTATACATTCATTATCTCCTTCTGATCCGGTCCATACAAGGCTTCTCGGTTCCATGTCATATTCACATCGCTTGAAGGATGAGCCAACCATCAATAGACCCTCATCGCAGGTAAATGTAACCTCAGCGCCTTCAAAATATTTATTCGAATCTGACGAGTACGACTTTGTGCCATTGTAAGGTGTAATCAGATACGGGCATGCGTCGACTACGTATAGGAAAGAAAAATATTATTTTTTTCAAAGATGCTACGAATTAAAAAAAAAATCTAAATTAAGACAAGTTTACCCAATCAAAAAGTTGATTTAAATGAAAACAGACAAATTCACCAAGCATAACACTGACAATTTCATCACAATCGGATGTAAAATAAGAAAGTTATGACATTTTAAAATTTCGCTTAATTTCACAAAACATTCACATCCTTGTCGGTATGCAAATGAAGACACTGATAACATCACTCCCTATTTCTTTTGTATTTTATTATATACAATATGAAATATTCAAATGTTCTCCCTGTTGTGTAAAACAACAGGGATTAATTCCTCCATGAACATGTGCAATTAGCATTGTTTAATGCTATATGGTGCAATCAATTTGGTCCTTATTGCCAAATCTGTAAAAAAATGAAATATTTTATAATTCAAACAATAAAAGACAAACGAAATATTGAGTGATGGACATCATCAACTGTCTCATTTTCATGTCACTGAGTTGTGCATATCACTGTTTTGTGAAAAATAAGCGAAACTTTAAAATTTCATAACTTTCTTATTTTACATCCAATTTTGATGAAATTTTCAGCATAATTGTTGTTTGATTTTTCTCTATTCATATCAATATTTTTCTGGGGTGGACTTGACCTTTAAGCCCATCTCAAGATGAGGAAGAATTTTCGAATATTGGGAGTGTGAGTTTGGAAGTGCTAAACGAATATTGCTTTGTAAGTAGTTTATTTTATCAGTGAGGCCCTTCCAGCAGTATACTTTATTTTAAAGAGGTTCTGAAAAAATAACAACATGAGGAAGACAAGCATAAAATATCCAAATCACAGTTCCGATGCAAACACATTTTAGCTTATGCATTGTATGAAACAATTCAAGATGAATAAGTAACGGGATATCTTGAAAGCAAAATTTAAAATAGCACAATTATTGATATTTTTTTTTGTATTTTTGCAGGGATCAATTTTCAAATAAATAAAAGAGTAATACATTATATAAACAATAATAAGATGAAATATATATAAGTAGGCCTAGATTTTAATTATAACTCTGCAAGCGTATCTGTTTTTGAATAAGAATTCCTTGCTTCCACTGGAAGCTGGTTCCATAGAACCTCGATGGGAAACCTCATGTTTTATTCTAGTAGGCTTACTTTTACGAATGTTTTCCGAGCTGCTCTCAAATTCCTCGTACGCATCCAATGTTGCCAGGGCTAGGTCCTCATCATCATTGGACACCTCGTAGTCGAACAGACATTGGTAAACGTTGTTACATGGTAGGTAAATGGTTGGGAGAGCTACGTTCATACGAGGAACGAATGACGTATTGTGGTAGTGGGAATGGTCCCTGTTTGACACATATCGAAATAGGTTGTAATCTGCTTCAATCTCCCCTGTAAGGAATTAAAATAGATAATAAGGTTAAGCATTAGACATGTTAGATACATGGGCGGAAATCCCTGGGGGGACAAAGTAGGGGGGGACACAATATCAGATGTCCCCCTACTATTTTTGGTCTTGGAGAAAAATGCATAATTCACAACTGAAAAATACATGTGATATGAAGCAAATTACCTTTTGTTTGCTTGTCAATTTTCCAGCCCCTGGTCCCCCATAACTTTGGGGAAAGATTTCCGCCCATGGTGGAATTCGAGAAGATTATAACTCAGCGTTAGTAATAAACTCTACATTAGATTTGCACTCAGCGTAAGATATAAACTCAACGTAAGGAACGAACTCAACGTTAATATAACATCCAGGCTAGATTTGAAAGCAGTGTTAGATAAACTCTCAGTGCTAGACTAGAACTCACATTATTATAGAAAGAAGCGTATGCTTAAAAACTGTCTAAAAAGGTATTTTCCGTCCCATTCTCCCCTTTTTAATGGGTCCATTTTTTTAGCATGGGCGGATCCCCGTTTTCGGAATGGGGAGGGGGATGTGTTATCGTTGTTTTTGACAAGCATGGAATGAAAAATGAAGTTGGTCATGTTTGCTATCTACAATTGTGTCTCCCCAATAATCTAAGGAGTAAAATCTTTTTCCAATTGAAAAACATAAAAGTCTATGATAAAAAAGGGAGCTTCCGTCACTACCCAATGCCCAGGGAGGGTAATATACGTGTACATAGTGGCAATAATGGGGGGGGGGGGGGCTCTTTGTGCACCCCGACGCCCCCTTTACCGAGACTAGGACAATGGCCTGTACATTATGTTGAAGTTCCCATGATAATGTTATAAACGAGAAACACCTGCAAGAAAGTAATGTCATCATGATTTTTCTTACATGATTGGCCAAATTGGAAGATCTCTTCATCTGTCGGATCCTCGAGTGGGGTGTTACTATTTCTTGCCTCCAAGTCGTTGCTGGGGTCACCATCCATGTTGCCTAGCAACCCAGACAGATGATCGCTCTAGTAAAAACATATATAAAAATGGTTTAGGAGAGAAGTAACATCAAAATTTATTTTGTAAAAATGAAAATGATGATGATAAATGTTAAAATAGTATTTTCTCGGAGTACAGGTTCTCGGTTTTGCGCGCACACTCGGCTGGGCGTACGCACGGAATAGAACGTATATATCGGTGCAAATAGATTCGTTTAATATCGTCTAGAACTAGACTACAGCCACACCAACACAACCGACTCCTAAACGACCGATTGTACATTGACCTATCCACGGAGGATTATTCTATTGCTACTGGGGGTGATGTGACAATGCTCAGCACCAACAATAGATAATCCTCCGTGGATAGGTCCATGCGATTGTATGTCTTTGGTAATAACGTAATGCATTTGGTAGGTCTCGAGTCGGATTCACGGGTGTAACTGTGGTGAAAAGAAGCACATCTTACGTCTATTGTCGACGGCAGGATTGGTTGTACAGCAAGCATTCCGTCGTGGTAGTTGACTGCAACGCCGATACCGGTTTCTTTGAACATGACGACGACACCGTGGATCTGGACATCGAGTTTAAATTTTGTGACGCCCACGGCACAGCCTGAAGAAAAGATCGTTGAGAATCAGAAGGTTGTAAATATCACAACTATTTTACATTGTATTTATACTGTGTGTATGGATGTCCCCCCTTCGTTTTGAAAGACTATCTCACCTTTTATTTGCTTTTTTAATTAAGCTGAATTTAAGACCTGTGGCAATATGTAACAAATATTTTAATTGGTTTCAAAATCTGATGACAAATAAGGAATGAAAAATCCAAAATAAAAGAAAAAGAAAATAACTAACATTTAGTCTCTGCCAGGCTTTATCTTCAACATATGATTTCCAACTCTCGAAATTTAAGTAAAATTGCATACGTCATCTTTTCATCGAGCGCATGGGCTTTCAATCAAGTAAACATGACGAAGCACTCCTATTCGACTGGAATTATATTCGTTTACTAGCTGTATCGATCATCACAAAACTATCAAATCAGTAAAATTCAAAAGGCTGGGATGTTACCAAATGCATATCAGTTAAATCAGTGTAAATCATACTTTACTGTTTTACCGGACACTGTGGCTCAGTGGTATAGTGACCGGACCACCTCGTTGACAGGAAATCGCTTGTCTACATTATAATGTAATGGGTTTCAGCAACAAATAACTAATGCACTTAATCAGTTGTCAATCCAATTGTTTTAGTTCTTGGTAGAACATTTTTTAATAAACCCAATTTCATATAATAAAATACAAAAGAAAAAGTGGGGATGTGACATCATCAGTTTGCTCATGGAATATTCATGAAGACATGCCTAGAACTGTTTCACCGGAATAATGCAAATCTTTAAAATTCAATAGTTTTGTTATTTGTTATCCGATTTTGATCAAAATTTCTGCATTTTGCTTTGTAAATTTTACTATATTATTGAGATATGAATATCTTTAGCCTGGAGTATCCCTTTAATAACCAGCGTACAATAAACGACTTTGTTTTCCCCTGACCTTGTAAATCTCTGAAGGTCTGCTGTGAAAAGTAAACCGACTGCCATTCGGCATTGTCTTCCGTGCCCCTTCTGTAAACGTCCATACCGCTGCTGGCGCTAGCCTCCACAAAGATGGTATCCGAACCGCTGTCCTGCATGGCGACTGAAGATAGTTGGGTCGCATCAACTTTCCTACCTGGTGGTTTGAAGTAATTGAAAATTGTTTGTTTTCAGTGGCATTCGCCTCAGTTCAATTCAATCTTTATTTCAGAAATAAGATAAAACAATACAAAGAAACATTGAATGTGAGTTGATGCGAAATTAATTGCATGGCTTTACACGAAGGTTGTACAAAACATTTAAGGCTGGGTAGCCAAAAAAATTAATGAGCACAACATTAATAAGAATATTAATAATTAATTTCCTATCAGTAATAAATTAAACGTAGGAAAAAACTTATAGTACAAGAAACACGATTTGAAAGGGTGGGGGTAAAAATGGCACAGGTCATACATTGACATCAACTGCGAGATTTAATAATCATTTACGAGAACATTTTTAACCTTTTTTAAGGAAGATATTTATTATGAATTTGTTATAATTAGTGGCATGGCACCAGTGCTAGTGTTCTCCATGGGGCATTTTTTTATTTGAAGTTATGATGTTCATGTAGGCCTATATTGTTGGTTGATGTAATTTTGCTAATTCAAAAGTAATGTATGGCAATATCCTTTTTTTCTCCTTAGGCCAAAGTGTCATAATAAACTAAAAAAAAACAAAAAAAATAATCATCTAACCTTTAACATATTTAAGAATGAGCAATGCCAATTTCAAGAGAGATATCTGCTATCCTAGCGTTAACAGTGTTGGCGAAATGAAATCATCTTACCGTTTATATCAAGTATCTTTATCTGTCGCCCCTGGAGCTCGAAGTCAAATGGACCTGTCTTAGTCCCACTCATAGCATATCGAAGAAGGGTGTACTCCCCGAGTCCGTTGAATGTGAAGTTAGTCCTATCCATTGTGATATAATGGGGATCTCCAAACGACAATGCTGCAATAATAATGAGGATAGGAGAGTGACCATATAAACATAAGTATACATTGGTAAAAATAAATGAGATGGGGTAGAAGAAAAGAAGGTAAGAACGATGAGGGGGTGGATAATACTGAATAAGCAAGTGAATATTGAGGAGGAGGATAGATGAGAATAATGAAGATGGAAAATGACAAGGAGTCGAAGCAGAATAAGAAACAAGCAGAAAAAAGAAAATCTTAGAAGAACAAGAAAATCAACAAAGAACAAGGAAAAAAGAATGAAATAGATTAATTAAGTAAAAAAGGAAAAAACAAAGTACATGTAGGAGGAGAAAGACTAGAAAAGAAGAGGAAGAAGAAAAAGAAGACGAAGAAGAAAGCAAACGAAAGTTCAATTCAATGTAATTTAACAATTTTATAATGAAGAAAATTAAGAGAGTAATTAACACGAATAATGAGGCTCACCATTTTTTCGGGTTGTATTGACTTTCAAGCCAATCATGAAGAAAGCTACAACTGTTTGAGGTAAGTTTTAACTATGAATGGGTAGTCTCAGAACCTGAAATGCATCGCTCAAAGTATAGCAAATAATTACGAACAGGATTACAGGGACATAATTTACCTATAGTTGGTGGTTTGTAAGCAACACAATCAATGGTTGGTCTGATTTTGGTGTATTCGAAGCATTCCTTCTCACTAGCCCATCCACAACAAAAGTGCTTGGCAATGACGTCGTTGGACCAATGGGACAGTTCTGGAACTAGATTTCTTTGCCTGTAGGGACTTGCTCCTTGAATATGTGACCGGCCTGCCATACCTGCGTACCTCGTGTCACCAGAGTGCATGAGAAGGTTGTTTTCATCGTAGCAACATTTGGTACCGGACATAGTAATACTACTACAAAGAAAAGAGGAAAGAAAAACACTTACACGAACAAATCGCAATAGATATTTCCTTTTCTGGGTCTTGTAACACAAAGGTTAGCGATTAATTGCTAATTTGAAAGAACATTCCTAATTAGGCTAGTCAGTTTACAGAGCAAAATACGCAACGATGATCTTAATAAGCCATTTCATTAAGTTATTAATCGCTCATATCTGTGTTAGGGCCCTGATGATAAGTAAGATGTTGCAGTTGCTTACGTATGAAGGTCAACAGAGAGAGTATGTGCCGCTAGTTACCAATCTAAGAATGGCGCAAAAATTACGGGGATCTTTGCTGCGTCATAATCCGGACAGGCGAATGTTTAGCTACATACTCGGTGCCAATGCACATCGTGGGTACAGAAGCTATATAATGTTTTAAGAAAACATATTTTCGTATTTCATATTTCGTCACCAATTGTATCAGCTACACTAAGACGACCACCGCCACCACCTATAACTAGAGTAACACCACCAATGGCTCCAACAATCACGAATAACTAGCAACTACTTGCTATCACTACGACGTGTGAAGAAAGACGAAGTCAAGGTTAAGAGTAAGGGAAATTCAAGGCCCTGTCAAGGACCGTCTAACATTACGTCCTAGAACATTCAGAAAAGTATTTGACATTTGGCAATTTTCCAACCTTTTTATACCATCTAGAGAGATGGCTGGCCGTTTTCTGTCATTTGCCACGATCAGATGAAAATATGGTTGTCTAACAACGTTTGAGGATAAAACAATGCTTGTCTGATGTAGTGTTGTGAGACAGTAGTACCTGTATATGACAATATCTTGTCGTGAAGTGGAGCGACAAACGGGTAGAGATCCCCCCCAAAAAAAAAAAAAATAATAATAATAATAATTAAATAAAATAAATAAATAAATAGATAAAATAAAAGAGTTGAATACAGTGACAAGAAGGGAAATAAAGAGAAAAACAAGAAATTAAAATTCAAGAAAAACAACTACAACAGAGCTATCGAGAAAAACAACGAACCTTGCATAAGCACTGAGAACGCAATATATGGCTCCTCCATTTTCCACACAATTTGCATCCGGGTTAAGAGTATTGCAGGCGGGGTCGGTGACGAAGGTCCCTACATCTTGTGTTGCCTGTTCTAAGGTGCACGGACAAGCCGGAAGGTTCTAAAATGGGAATGCATAAAATGTCTTTATCACTATTATTTTTGGAGTCACCTGTTCCTGGGAGGAGAAAATCGTATTGAAACAGTATGACCTGCAGGTTTTCCCCTTCTCTTATACGAATGGTGCAGTGGGTTCTTAACGTACAAAGGAGGTGACTCTCTTCGGAACTAGGCTCCCATTTAACGTCGTATCCCAGGGACGGGGTGTTTTTCACTGTAACATAACTTGCATCTATGAAAGAGGGGAGGGGCACGTTTACACACAACGCAGGCTTCAGTTATCTGCTCCCCATGGACTCGAACTCACGAGCTTTTGTTCGACAGTCAGACGACTGAGCTAACTCACTCCCTCATCCAAAGGTGCTAAGTTCTTTGATATTCCTTTATCACCGTAAATGCTGTAACGATTCCGAATCTGGTGTTTGATGGGGTTTTTGCCTCGAGAGTGACGGTGAAATAATGTGTTTCGAGCTCAAAAGACCAAAGACTCTTGAGATCGTTATAAATGCCAATCCGAAGTGTGTTATGGTGGTCTCTGTTAATAGTGTTCACATTGGGCAAAGAGCAAGCCTACGACATCACCAGGCGATGCAACTCTGCAAAATAGAGCATCATGAATTTGACCCTTCTGGAAGCAATTGGTTTTATTAACTTAAATTTTTTTTTTTAGGATGTTTAGACAACAACAAAAAAAGCAAATTTCCATAAAAAATGTTTTTAAATTGCCGAGATGATATAGCTCTTCTAATAATTGTAATTCTTAGTTGTGATACACTTGTGGATTCGGCATACCCTGATATCCCTCATGATTTGTTTTTCGTACCTCAATAAACGGTCCTTTGGCGTCGTCTGCCGTAAGCAATTCATTGCATTTATCTGTAGCCCACAGAACTGGGTCATCCTGATAAGACTGTTCCAATACATAGCCCAGGGGATGAATGTCACTCCATAGGACACGTTCACTACTAAAATTTAGGCAGAAAAAGTTGGAGTTTCTGGTCAGTAAAATAACACTTTTTTGCATCAATATTTGGTAAGTATTTTAGATTTAAATGCTATATGCTAGATGCCTATATTTCCATTTATTGAAAGACTTCTATTCTGAAGTGGATGACTGTTTACAAAGGGACATACAAAACAGTAAAACATTACGCTAATATCTAACTGGGCTCTAATATACGAACTTTATTGTAAAAAAAAAATAATAATATTGTGTAGGAAGTTCAGGGTGATTTGATAATGATGTCCCTGGAATAAGAGGGTGTGGGAAGTGGGGGGGGGGGTGGAGTGATGATTAAATATCACCTACAACGTATTCCGGTATTGACTGATCAAACCATCGCAAAAAAATTAAAGTGTAACATTAAAAGGGAGAAGATATAATTCGAATAATGTTACATTTGAGAAAAAGCCTGTCAGCCAAAAATGTCTACCCATATGTAAACCTGGCTGAAGTGACAACTTACCCGTTTGCATTTCCAGTAATCCTGATAACTCCGAATGCATTGTCTTTTGTCACTTCCGGTTGTGCCGTTGGAGTGCACGTGTGCGAGCCATCATCTGCCGTGCTATTAGTTATCAGATACACTGTTTCCCATCGCGGTCCAGGACTGTCCTCGCGGTACGCTAGAACATAGATCGAGAGTGCGCTGTCCGAGCTGCCAAAGCTTTCATGGTCTGGTTCCCAAGAAATAGTAAGAGAGTTGTCGGCCATATCCCAATTGAAAGAATCGGGGTCCCTTCTTGTTATGGTAGGCGTTACTTTCCTGCTTTCAACTAGGAATGATAACGGATGGTACCGTCAATGAGTTTTCCCGTTTGCCCTCTTAGCAACGTGGATATAAAGGGAAACATGTAGCACGATAGAAATATGGAATGCACAAATCTGATTTCTGGTATTTAAAAGTATTTCGCGTGTTTATTCTGATACTCACGAAGGGAATATATGGTTGAGGGTGAAGTAGCAAGTTCGTCACCGGCCTTTACCACTGCAATGGTCACCTCTCCGACGAGGAAGAAAGGGTCAGGGACGCAATAGGCCTCGTTGGTGTTAAGGACCGTCGCATTGACTTCCTGGATGATCTCACCACCATGGGAGAACACGCAGGTCTGGACTCGCCCTACCGCCCAGCATGGTCCATAGAGGTATATCCTTTCGCCTCCCATCATACCGCAGCGGGCTGGGGTGATCGACAATTCTGAAAACGGTTTTAAAGACAATAGGGTTTTCATGTGTATATGTTACATAAATAACATTGGCTCACTAGCTGCAGCGGTTGTTTGTTACTGTCGACGAATGTGGTAGACCCTTATTCAAAATCAGTTGATTAACATTCGTTAAAATACATATTTGGACCATCACACACTTAAGTTGCAGACATTTTTTCTCGCATCACAATTTCTCACACACGCCTAATCATGAAATCTAATAATTCATGCACTTGCTATCACCGTCTTTGACGTCTTTTTCCCATAAAAGATAATTTCACTAGTCCCATCCCTTTTTCCAACTTTTCATTCTGATTTTGGTGAGACTCGACGTCGATGTCATCATTAATATTTTCTCATCATCCCATTAGCGTTGTAATCATCACACGTACCATCATCAGTCTCGTTTCGTCTTCATCATCACTACCACATCTACCAAAGTGATCTAAGTCTTCTTCACAATCATTATCTTTTAAATGTAAGTAACGGCAGTCTTGACAACAGTCTTCTTTCTCCCATTTTTCCTCCTAATCATCGCTATGAACAGCAACGCCACCCATTTATACGATAATGTCCCTCCGTTATTACCTGCTCCAGGTCCAGTTTTGCAGACTGGATCAATGATTGAACTGCTGTCTACCTTGTATGCGTAGACTCCATCGACGTCTACGTTGCTGTCAGTAGGCAATTCCCGTAATGTATCTTGATCGTAGTCAAAAACTTCGGAAATCTCACCGTCTGACATCAGAAACCCAACCTGATGGATAAAACAATGACATTTCCAAATTGTTTCTCAATCTTATATGCGCCAATGTCCCAAACAGTACAGCTCACAAGTCCGCGCCTTCCCGAAACACTCAGCGGGGACTTTGCTTGCATTCGTTACCCTGATTGCTTCAGGACTGTTTAAAGGACATGCCCACCCAACAAAAAGTTGATTTGAATAAAAAGAGAAAAATCCTACAACCATAACACTGAAAATTTCATCAAAATCGGATATAAAATAATAAAGTTGTGACATTTTACATTCTCGCTTTATTTCACAAAATAGTTATATGTACATCCTGGTCAGTATTCCGATGAGGAGACTGATGATGTCATCCACTCACTATTTGTTTTGTATTTTATTATATGAAATATTCTCATTTTCTCCTCATTGTCAAGTGAAACAACGATTATTTCCTCCCTGAACATGTGTAATTATCATTGTTTAATACTATATGGTTCAGTCATGTTGGCCCTTATTGACAAATCCGTAAAAAATGAAATGTTTAATTGAAACAATAAAAAACAAAAGAAATAGTGAGCGAGGGACATCATCAACTGTCTCATTTACATGCCACTGAATTGTGCATAACACTGTTTTGTGAAAAATAAGCGAAACTTTAAAATGTCATAACTTTCTTATTTTACATCCGATTTTGATGAAATTTTCGGCGTTATGCTAGTTAGATTCTATTTATTCAAATCAAGATTTTTCTGGGGTGGACTTGACCTTTGAGGTAAACGCTGTAATTTTCTGGAAATTTAGTTTCCCTGATGGCGAATTCTTTAGAACAGCAAGGGCAGGATATCCAATGTGTCAAAAAGGGTTACACTTCGTAATTCCGAAGCTTCGTAATTCCGAAGGTTCGTAATTCCGAAACACGTAAATTGCCTATACCTCGATGTTCGTTAATCCGAAAACGAAAAAGGGTTCGTTAATCCGAACATTTGTGGCGTTATTCCGACGGTTCGTTATTCCGAAGGTTCGATAATCCGAAAACGAAATAAGGTTCGTTGTTCCGAAGGTTCGATAATCCGAAAACGAAATAAGGTTCGTTGTTCCGAAGGTTCGTTAATCCGAAAACGAAATAAGGTTCGTTGTTCCGAAGGTTCGTTAATCCGAAAACGAAATAAGGTTCGTTTTTCCGAAGGTTCGTTAATCCGAAAACGAAATAAGGTTCGTTAATCCGAAAACAAAATAAGGTTCGTTTTTCCGAAGGTTCATTAATCCGAAAACGAAATAAGGTTCATTGTTCCGAAGGTTCGTTAATCCGAAAACGAAATAAGGTTCGTTAATCCGAAAACAAAATAAGGTTCGTTAATCCGAAAAATGAAAACCGGGAAGCAGAGGCAGAGGCAAGGGGGGGGCGGGGGACACTGTTGCCGTTAAATTGTTATGAGGATGGGAAGGCAAGGGCGGCCGAACGAATTTTCATTCGGGGGGTAAAGCCAAAAAATGAAACACATACGTCAAAATGGGCACTTTGGTGATATTTTCACCTTAAGATTATTATCTGCTTGAAGTCATTGTGTGTTTGGTAGTGATTAAGTAGAGAAAAACTTTTTTGAAGTGACTTCTAATTATGAAAAAATGTATACTTAGGCTTTATTTTTCGGGAGAGAGTATAATGGGCGAGCGGCTTGGTAAAAAAAAAATTAAAGGTGAAGTTGTAAAACTCGTTTTGGGGGTCAATTATTCTTAAAATGGCATTATTGCGAGGTGTTGCGAGCGTGAATCACAGGCTAAAACGTAAGGGTATTTCAAGAAAAAAATGAAAATAAGTTTTTTAAAATCCGAGCAGATTTCTGCTGTCATTAAAAAGATGTGCATCTAACTATATAATTAACACGAGCGCAAAACGCGAGCTTAAACATACTGACCAGAAAAGGAACCTGTTAAAGAAAGCATTTAGTGACCTCTTTAGGATACATATTTCTCCAATCGAATAATTGAGAGTGCGAAGCGCAAGCTGAAAATTTGCAATATTCCAGCCTGAAAACTTAACATGTATACTTTAAAAAGAGTATTATATTTCGAAAGACATGAAAAACAGCATATTTATTTTTGAAAAAGGAACTTTCCCATTTTGGAAAAATATGAATTTCCCTGTTTTTTATTTCATTTTTGGGGTGCAAGTGCCCCCTGCCTCCCTCCCAGCGGATCCAACTTTTGTCAAATATGGGGGGGGGGCAAATTTTTTTCAGCCATATTTTCCTCGATCGGCAGCTTAAAGTTGATTTTTGTTTGTTTCTTTGAAAGGGTAGTCCTAACAGTCAATAATTAGCTTTATACTTTATATAAAATAAAGTAAATATGTAATAACATGATAAACCCTTTTTAAATAATGCGAGCGCGAGCTATATATTTTTTTTTAATATGATGGGCAATATGTTTGTGATCTTCAAAACGAGGTGCCTATGTAACTAGATAATAACTGCTAGCAAGAAGCGCGAACAGACATTTTAAATATAAGCTCTGACCTGATCTAAAGAGGACATTTTAAGAACTTTTTGCAGTTAGCCATGAAGACGATGCGTGTTTCAACAAGTGGCGGCGGAACGTATTTTCCTCTTTTTTTTTGGGGGGGGGGGGCAAAGCCAAAAAAGGGGCCAATAGGGGCATTTTGGTGCAAACGGATATTTTCGCCATAAGATTATTATCTGTGTAAAGAGGTTGTGTGTTTTGTAGTAATTAAGTTAAGCAAAATTTTTAAAGTGATCTCTGATTGATAAGTTATATATTTACGTTTCATTTCTGCGAGCGTAGCGAGCAAGCGGTTTGGGGGAAAAAACAAATTTGAAAATGTAAAATTCACCTTTTTGGTCAATTACTGTTAAAAGGGCATCCTTGTGAGATGGTGCGAGCGGATCACGTGCTCAAACTTTTTGAAATTTCATGTAGGCCTAAAATGATAATAATGATAATAATGATATGGATATTATTTACCCAGGGAAGCCACTTCAGTTCTGAAAACTGTTCTCCCAGCTATTATTATTATCCCGGCTTTAGCTGGGCTGCCTAGGCGCCCAAAGGAAGGCATTAACGAATTTCTACCGGGTACCCATTCACCTCACCTGGGTTGAGTGCAGCACAGTGTGAATAAATTTCTTGCTGAATGAAATAATGCCATGACTTGGATTCGAACCTACGACCCTCTGCCTTAAAGTCAGAATACTTATCCACTGGGCCAAAACGCCCCACATAAAAAGTAAACGTTCCGATTTTATTTCGTAATCATGAAAAAAGGATGTGAATTTAACTAAAGAATCAAACGCGAGCGCGAAGCGTGAGCTGAGATTTTTCATATACTGACCAGGAAAGGAACCTTTTGCATTTGGTGACTCATGAATGGGATATGTGCTAGGCCTACATATCTCACCAATCGATTAATGCAAGCGCGAAGCTCGAGCTGAAAGTTTGTGATATTATATCCATGAAACTGGACATTTTATTATTACCAGGATCAGAATGACTACCTTAATAAGCAATAATTAGTGCGAGCGCAAAACGCGAACCAAAAATGTGTGATATTCCAACCTTAAAAGTGGACATTCTATGCATGTTTTGTTACCAAGAACTGGACGAATACCTTATACCAAATAAAAACTGATGAGGAGCGAGCTTTTTTTTTTTTTTTTTTTTGAAATTTCATGATGGTCATTAACAAGACGCGTATGGAACTAATTACTTCGAGCGAAAAATGCGAGCTAAAAATTTTTATGAACTGTCATAAAGAGGGATTTTAAATAGTTTGTAAAAATTCATATAGAAGTCGTCCTTTACATGCTAATGAAAATGCGCGTAGTGCCAGTTAAAAAGTTTTGACGATCAGACTTGAAAAGGAATGTTTTGAGAACTTCATGGAATACATGAATAGAATAAATACTTCAAAGAATAAATAATGGAAGAATCGATTCGTTGTAGATAGTTTCCCCGTAGTAAATGCGAAAACTCTTTGTAATCTCATAGGGCACAGCTTTTTGAATGTCGAACTTGTGGTAAAGCGCCAACCTCATGAAAATTAAGTCAGAATGCCAGCGTGTTCGAAAAAATACCCATTTCTACATCCCTCGAACTGCCAATTCTCTCTATAAATTGTCAGGGGGTGGTAAAGTGGCACCCAAATAGGAATCTCGCAGTGTGAAATTTTAAGGATGCAGAATTTTCCACTTTTTCTTTTGTGAACGATATTAAAGTTTAACTCGTTATAATCATACGACCGTTGATTACGACGAAAACGACGATGATGACTACGACGATGTCGAAATTAATCATAAAAATGATAATTATGTTTCTGTTTATGGTAACCCCTGTAGGAACTCGATAGGACATTTTTTTTTGCTGGTAAACGCCAAGCTGGTATATAACCAATTACGTAAGAAAAATTTTACGTCTAGGTTAATCAGTCATAGTGGCTGAAGTTATAGACGACATATATTACTCTCGGGTATTTTTTTTATCAAAGTGGAGACAATGGCAGAGTGTGGATTCTAACTGACAACCTTGCGATTATGAGTCCAATTCTCTAGCCACTGGACCACCCTTAAAAGTTTACTTTCTGAAGCCTGTTGCATAAAACTTTTTACCTGATAAAACTCTGGTAAAAACTGAAAACTAAGGTTAGTCTGATTTCCGCCATTGACTTTAGCACAGGGCAAAAACTCCGGTAAAAACAATCTGAGTTTTCTCAGGTAAAAAGTTTTATGCAACGGGCCCCAGGTCAGTATATAAACAAATTACAGCTCGCGCTTCGCACTTGCGTTAATTCTTTAGTAAGATACACATGTTTCTCACGATTACAAAAAATGCTCAGAATGTTTAAGTTAAGGCTTGTTACATGAAATGTCTACTAGTTTGAGCTTGCGATTCGCGCTTTCAACATCTCACAAGGATCATTATTAGTATTATTTTTATTTTTATTACCAGCAGAAGCTGTTATTAAAAATGACATCCCCTCCAATACAAATCCTACTATCTGGAGGTTACTCGCACGCGACCAACCAACATAATCCCCTGCATCCTTAAACCATTTGCTAAAGGCAGCAATTGCTCAGATAAAATCGAAATTAGCCTATGCTTGATCCGGGCGCCTAATATTCTTAATGAAATACATGCTTTTGGCCACAACACACGCATGTATCATCGATCGTTATTACTATCATTGCATAATATCGTGTTATCTTTAATGACAACACCGTGTTTGTTACCAAAATGAATAATTTTCATTTTCGGAAATACGAACCTTATTTAATTTTCGGATTAACGAACCGTATTTCGTTTTCGGATTAACGAACCGTATTTCGTTTTCGGATTAACGAACCTTCGGAATTACGAACCTAATTTCGTTTTCGGATTAACGAACCTTCGGAATTACGAACCTTATTTCGTTGTCGGATTAACGAACCTAGGGAATTACGAACCTTCGGAATTACGAACCTTCGGATATACGAACCTTCGGAATAACCGAACCTTCGGAATTACGAAGCTTCGGAATTACGAATGTATGCGGTCAGAAAGTCACTAAACGTCCGAACTTTTGTCGAGACAAATACTTTGATGGGGACATTTTTGTGTTATCGAATACCAGAGAGAGTCTTTTTAGGAATGGCAAAGGAAGCGTACAGGCTCTTTCATGGGATAGGACGCCCTGGAATTCAAATCAATTATGCGGCTGGTAACGCTGGTTACGCCGTGCATCGCCCTAGCAAATGCTTTTACTGTAACGTGTAAATTTTATTTCTTAGTTCTTTCATTGCGACACTCAGGCGGGTGGTCTCGGGTAAAGGCATGATTATACGTCGGGCCGCAACGGCTGGGAAATGCACAAGTGTTCAATAGATTATAAGATCGAAAGTGGAAACAAATAAATAAAAGTTTGGAGGACTAAAAATCACTGCATTTTAATTTTCATTTTATTGAAAGAAAACTACCTGACCCCATGCATGATTTACGAGTAAATATGAATAAAGTAACTTTGTTTGTGAAATCATGTGCAATTATTACTAGGCGACATGGTTGATTACAAGTCTCCATCTAATTCACCGTGACCATAATGTTTGGGAGGTTTCTCAATAGTACCGGATCCACTTACCTATAATAGATAAAAAGCAAACAGTGCAATGGCCATTGGCCGCTACTGATGATTTATATCTAGTTGTTGATAAATTGACATGCTGATTTTTGAATAGTACTTACTATTGCAATGCCGATTTTGGAAGAACCGAAAAGGCCAGTATTGTCGTCCCCTTGCATCAATGACCCAACTACCCAGTTGATGGTTTCATAGTTGAGAAAAACGAACGACTCTTGACCATCGTGGATAAGCGCTGCCTGGAAAGTATTCATCTTTTTGTGGAATAACGGGATAAAGAAATACAAAGAATGAAATATACATGAATCGATAACCACATTCTTATTTCATTACAGAACTATTTGGTTTAATAATATGTTTTATTCAATCACGTGAAATGATAGAATAACGAGCAAGTGTTTTCGGTATGCAGTTACAGAAATCATAAATATTCTTACTGTTAGTTCGAGTTATTGAATCATTGAACGCATAAAATGCATAAAAAGAAAACGTTCTAAGGAATTCCCTATTCCAGAAGTCACTGACATGTTATATTGATAAAGTATTATAACAAGAGTATAATTAATTTCACAAACTATTCTTATACAAATTATGCACATTTATGAGCATGATGGTTGATTTTTTTTTTTTCGATTCAGCGCAATCGAGGATATGTACAATACGCAACAAGCACCAGGGTGTTTCTTTTTTCAAGAATTGTTTCTTTCCTAAAAGGAAACTTACAGGGTCTTGGTCACCAGCTTGGTTGTAAAATGAGACTTGGTCCCATGTGACGACAATAACTACTTGAGCTTGAAAGTTGACATTGCTCCGGAAGTAATTACGGACGTCTGTCGTAGCTTGATCGAGGGTTGACGTAGTGGTTGAAACGCGATAATATATGTTTCCACCGTCACTAGATATGTCAACGTCTGCCCAAAATGGAAATATTCCGTCAGGGTCCTCGACAACACCGTCCTCGTCCTTTTTTTTACAAGGGATAAAGACACACACGCACACACATTTACTTTTTTCTGTGAAACGTGGTATATATCATTGAATTGATTTAATATTTTTATTTATTTATTTATTCCATTTATTCGATTTAAAACATAAATACGTGGTACAAAGCTCAAAGAACAAAAATGAACATGTTAAAAAATATATATCCCAAAGTTGATAAAATATGATAAAGCAAATAGGCGGCAACAAAATATATGGTCCTTAGAGGTAGCCGTTATGACAAGGTATTTATCCAAATGAACATGTTTACCAAAAAATATATACAGAAGATTACAAAATATGATAGAAGGAAATAGGTGGCAACAAAATATAATTCTAAGAGGTATTCAATTCTGGTTTAAACTCTTTGTGATAACCTACACTTGATTGGCTTTAACATATCTATAAAGTAAAGTTTGCAACACGTCCACGAAATCTTAGAGTGAATTTCTTGTTCCTGCTGGTTTTGGTTCGGTTGAACGCGGATACGAACCAGGAGCCTCAATAGCGCAACTTAAGTCATCAACTACTCGAATAGGACCATATACACTGATATAGGCTCGTAATGCATGATGCAACATTCCGAGTGGTGTAGTATTGTAAAAGACCAAATTAATGATAATTTCTCTTTGTTAATCTATACAAATTAAATTAAACAGTTTATTTTCTGTGATGCCTCACAGGGTATAGTTCAAGACTAGTCATTTATAACACGAAGTCTACAAGATACTTCTCAGTGATTCTTTTTCTTTAGATTTGCTACTCTTCAAGATTTCATTTCATTCTGGGATATTCTCTAAAATGGAAAGCATATTTAGTTTATAATGAAGGATAAACTTACTGCATCGTAGTAAATTGGTAAATTCCTATTTTTAGATATGGTAGACTCCACGTAAATTGCATCCTCAAACGAGATTACCCCATTGTCCCCTATCTATTGAAGAGCAATGTCACAACAATACAAACGTGCAAAAAAGAAGATTAGTTAGGAAATATTTAAGAATCAATATTATCATTATTATTTTTTTTTTGGTTGGGGGGGTGGGTCGATGAATGGAAGCATACAAAGAAACTAAGTTTCGAAAGGCTTTCAGAAAAAATACATACACATGCAAACAATGGAAAATACAATATGTCAGAACAATAGAAAACTATGCAATATAAACTTGATAACTTTCTGCAATAATACCTCTTAAAATTAATAATTTATGAGTATAATTATCTTTGTCTGCGTTCTGCTATACCCCCATTTAGTATTCGGTACATAATCATAATATTTACATTTTGAAATCAGTGATCGTTGAATCTTGAATGAAGCCCAATATTAATGCTAAAAATAAATACTTGGAAAAAATACTGTTTTTCCTCTTAAAAGGAGTAAATCGATCAAGATGCCTTAATTGCGGGTATTTACGTTTTGAAGAAAAATTAATAATAATAATAAATACAATATCAACTTTCTTCAAAATTTGTAAATAAGTACGACAAAAATAATAACATTTATAGGGAGCTTTGTGATGGTGTTTTAAAGCGCACAGATAAATGGCTGACAAATAAACAATTAATCCATTAATAAAAAAAAATCAAGAATAAAAATGGTGCACAAAGATTTTGAATAAACAACATCATTGTATCGTGTTCTTTCTGCTCACTTGAACTTTACTGATACTTTGCGACCCGAATAAGCTTACTTACGTATACTACATTATGGTATTTCCCACCAAAAGGGAAAGCTCTATCTAATGTCACGCGTTCGGCAAAATCGTTTTCTTTTCTGAGAGCGGTGTCGCCATTTCCTGTTCCAAATGGGTATACTAATATGGAAGAAAAAAATATGATAATTGTAAATAAAATATTTCAGTTGTCAACATGTTAAGGGTTAGAAGGGAAATAGGAAATTTGAAATTGGTGATTAAACTTTTTGACATACAAAATGCATTGTTTTGATGTGTTGAATATCGTGAATTTCACTGATGTTCAGATTTAAGCACCAATAAAAGAATGAGAAAACAGAGAAAATGAAGGTTAAAGAGTGAAACATTGTATTATTTTCTAATTATGCCAAAATCTATTCCAAGATAATATGCTTACATGCATGAAAAGGGTCAAAATATTTGATCGCTCGCTTCGCTCGCTATCATCTTTTTAACACCTTTTGGTCCATCCGCCAAATCAGGTGGGTGTTTCATAAAGCTGTTCGTAAAGTTCCGCGCTATTTTACGAAGGACTGAAACAAGTTCTTAGGTCAGCTATATAGCGACATACCAGTCAGCACAAGAAAGGGTAACCAGTACATCTATTTGTAACTTTGTAACTTCAGAACAGCTTTATGAAATACTGACTCAGCCCTTAGAGTTTTTGACTCATTATTTGCACTGCATAATAATATATGAGTCAATTCCAAGACGGCTGCATTCAAAAGCAGTAATTTAACAACACATATTCTCAGTCAAATCAAGGTCAAAGGGAATTCGTCTCGGGAGTCCATTAAGCTGGGTTCACATAGAGGTATACTATTCGGGTATACGGTGCACGTTTTCGAGGGCACGCGAATAGCTTGAATCGAACAATAGGATTTCCTAATACCGGGTCACATGAGAGGGCACTATACGAAAATGCCGTATAGCTGCGTATAGTATAGTATAGTGGGAATCGTACTTGTTCGATTTTCGTGCAGCGTATACAGACGTGGCAGGTGGTGTTCTGAATTTCCCTATAATATATATTGTGTGCGTTGGTTAAATGAGGTAAGTTCAAATGAAATGATTTCTTGGTACTCATTTTATTGGAATTTCCTAGCACATGCCGTCATATTTAAGTTATCCAGCACTTCAGAGTTTATCTCATGCACATGCTGTATGATTTATGTGGGCTCTGCATTTTTCGTTCTGTCTTTTTTTACCTTGAAATGACTGAAGATACAAGGTCAAAAAATGTCCGCAGCGAAGGCTACTTGAGCTATGTTGTTGTGTATCGCTGAGTCATGTTTAATTAATTACTTAATTATTCTTATAATAAGTCGATAATAATGTGGAAATAGATTTCATTCAAGAAAATATTGTTTATAAAATGATTTATTTATTATTTCACTTTTGCTATGATTTCACAGAGCTGGGATGGGGGAGTAGAATCAAGCTCCCCCCCTAAAAATGACGTCATCAAAGCAAAAATAGGAATGATTGATAAAATCAATTAGGCTGATATAGGTTTGAAATCTTAAAATATAAATTTGGAAACATAACTACAGTATAACTACAGTATTTCCAATAACATTCCTCAACCCCCCCCCCCCCCTCCCCAAAAATAAAATTTTAGTTTTTAGTGTGTAAAATCATATGGCTCAAATAAGCCCATCTCGACGGACTGGCTGAACTAACCCCATTAAAAAAAATTATTAAAAGTTGTATTAAATAGAAGTTTAATAATTTGCAGAGGTGACTTCTCTGCTTGAAGTTAGTCCAAAACAAGCTTATTTTCAAATCTTAGTAAGTTATGTAGAAAAAATATGATTTCGTTTTTTTTTTTTTTTTTCACAAATTAACTTAAGCTAGGAAAAAATGTGTTTGTCATATTTATAAGTCCTGGGCCCCGTTGCATAAAACTTTTGCCAGATTTTTTTTACGCTTTTACATAACTTTCACTGCGCCATTATTATGAAAAATAGGATGAGAAAGTTCGTAAATTGAAACCGTAAATGTGATACGAATTCCTGAAGTATATAGCTTCTCTTAACTTCTTGTCCGACGGGGGCAATGTATTATCACCGTTGCCAATTGAATAAAATCAAACCATTATGAAACGACAGTTATTGGATATGAACACATCATAAACGGTCATGATAGTATCCTTATGCGGTATAATTTATAATTTATACAATAATCCCGCTACATTGTACAATTAGTAGGGGGACACAGTATCAAATGTCCCCCTACTATTTTTTCGGTCTTTCATGATGGAAAGAAAGAAATTGAAATAAAACATGTATTTTGGACGAGATGGCCTTACTTACTGGCTGATATCCCCCTTTTTGTTTTTGGCTTGTCACATTTATTTTGGTCGAAATTACCTTACATTTGGGGTGATAGCCTTTTCTTGCTTGTCAAATTTTCCAGCCCCTGGTCCCCCTACATTTGGAGAAAGATTTCCGCCCTTGAGTACGTGGGCCGTATATGAATTTAATTTTGAAGTGTTCTCATAATTATATCGACAAGACAGCTGTCTCAGAGTCACAACCGCTGCAGCTTATCAACGCACGGGGATCACTATGCCTAAACTTGGTACACTTACTTTCTAAAAAATATATTATCTAGAAGATAAGATATTACACCGTGTAATACTAAAATATCAGATTTCATATTTTCAAGCATAATTGAGAAGGTTCGTAGGTGTATAAGTATGGGACCCCAAAACCCCAAGTGATAAAAGTCGCCATCATGTAAGGTTTTGTCTAATTAGTCAAAATAGTTATAAATCAATCGAAATTCGAAATAATGAGATTGTAATCTGAATAAGGTAACCCCTTTTTCCATGATGTCACATTGAAATGTGGATTAGAATGTCTAGAAAGAAGACGAAAAAATCTTTGTATGGAGTTTACTAAATCTTTTTTAAAGTTGAATTAAGAAGGGGGTGAGTTTCCATAAATACGGGTTCCACACACAAAATATAGTATATACCAGTTGTTCAAACAGATAGCATGTCCCCAAAATCATCTGCCTTCTCGATATTTTGCTTTGAAAGTCTATGAAATTAGCCACCTGTCAGAGCCCGAGAGATGAGTGGACAGAAAAATCACTCTGAGTGTGACATCACCGAGGGGAATTTAGTAAAAGAGTTGCCCGGGTGTAATACAGAAATGCTATGCAGACAGATAAAGATGACTTTACAATTTGTTTTCAAAGCAACTCAAATCAAACAAATAGGAATCATATGTACAAATCTTTACTTTCCCTGTAAAAATAAAAACAGTATGAATAACTATCATGAACTCTTAAATCATGATGTAAGATTGCAAACAGTGAGTTATTGAATGATATTTTCACTATTTCTCATTTATTGTATCACGATGTTCCATCAAGTGAGTTGCTGGAAAGTAATTCCGGCGGCTGGCTCAGCTCTGCGCGCGCTGCACGCCTATACAATACACACAACACCCAAGCATTGAGTGTACTGTTAGTGGTCTGGTATGTCGACTCATGACCGTGCAGCGATCCCCTGGCGTTTTTTCTTCTTTTATTTTGTCTTTGACTCCATTTTTATATCCTCTGGATCATTTCCACTCATGGCTCATTCCACAAAACAATCTTGAACCGAGTTGTTTTCTATATTTAATTACGCTAGAGGTCACCGTCACACATACAAACGCAATTCGCAAGTGAGTTGAAGACAGCTGCGCCAGAGCGGGCGGCCGGTCGGCACAAAGCAATTCCGCAACCAACTGTGTTTTTTGCAAGAGCCGCGTCACACGCGGATAAATATGTCATAATAACACATCTGCTACATTTTCGACTGGTGAGAAGATCTCGATCAAATTTCATATTATTCGCTTTGAAATTATTCCTTTAGGGTCTATGGTATCATTCTTAGGGAATTTACATATTTGGAATAATATTACGGCCATAAATATACTTTTAATCATTTCCTCTTTGCAAGTTCTCCGGCTCGCAGATACAACTTCAATCAGTGGCGTAACTACGGGGGGGCATGGGGGGGCACGTGCCCCCCCCCCCCAATCGGCTGGCAAAAAAAAAAAAAAAAAAAAACGGGAGAAAAGGGAGAAAAAGAGGGAGAAGAAAGAAACGTAGGGGGAAAGAAGAATTTATTGTACATTATAATGTTATAATATATTATATGTTGTGTTATATTACATAAGAATTATTTTTTTTTCATAACTTTATGAAACATAATGTGCTCAGGGCCTATTTGTTCATTATTCCTGGTACTAGCATTGTCTGTTTAACGAGATATACTTGTACAATCATGTTGTACCAAAACGTCCTGTTTTCAAGTCAATATGCACCAAATATATACACAACAAAAAAAGTAAGTCCCCCCTTAAACAAACATCAATAATTTCCGAACCAATGCGAGTTTTTAATATATTTTTACATGAGCGTGTAGGTAATTTTATAAGCTACCCTCTGAGTAAAGGTTATGGACGTATTTCACTTCATGCTTCAGTGAGCACCGTCAGAAGGCAAAAATGTCACTTTTCAAAAGTCACAAGCCAAATATCATGACTTTGATTCCATTTTATTGGAACTTATTCCACATTCTCATTATAAAAAATAGTCAGAAGGCTTGTAAAAGGTACTCTCTAAAAGACGATACAACTTTTTTGGCTAAATTTCACGGTTGAATAAACACAAGTCCAAATTTGCTTTAATTTGATTTTTTACACATTTATATCAATAAAAATGATAGAATATGATGACAGTTAGTTTTGGAAGAGTTTCTTCAACAATATTCATCGTTTCACGGTTCAATGAACATTTATTGAAAAAAAAATACGATTTTCAAATATCATAGGCAAGTATTGGTTCATTTTGGGAACTGAAAATGAGATTTTTTCAACTTTTTCGTTATGTTCATGACCAATTAACTTGCTTCAATGATTCAAAGGCGTTTAATTAAATATCCACGCTTGAATGAACATGTGGAATTCGATTAGCTCTTTTTTACGTTATTGGAAAAAATGCAATTTTTTACTATGGATATCTGTCACAAACCTCCTTGCATGGTTCATTTGATTTGATTTTTATGAAAATCCCGATGTTTAATGCATCAGTGAGCACACAATATTCGAAAATTATGCAAATGAGAAGAAAGTTCAAAGCCTTGGCCCCACTCTGTGTCGTATCGAATGGTTATTTTGGTGTGCGCGCCTTTTGTGTTAGTGTTACTCTGAAGCCATGTACGAAGTTTCATGAAATAACTATTGGCAGAAGTAACAAAAACCGTCCATAAAACAAACCCTCCTTTTATATTTGTTAAAATTTTGACTTCGTCTCTCATAGACTTGTGTACATTATGGGTGCACATGTTTAAGAATAAGTAACCCCTTATTCAATATGGTGGAACTTTTTTTCACGGCTGTCTTTAGCAATGTCATTTGGCAGTAATGTTTATCAACCTATGGGCAGAATTCTGTGCGAAAATGAAATCGATTTGTTTATTTATGGATGAGTAAGCACGCATCAAAGTGGGAAAATTTGTATCTTCAATGTCACAGACTCATTTTAAAGGGTAATAAAGTGAATATTGGGGGCAAATTCGGTTTCAAATAAGACTTTTATTGCTATTGTTTTTATCATCCATCATTTCTATCACCACACACTTTCCGAACTTTAAACATTTTCATGGTTGAGCGAGCACATTCGAAAACTTAGGAATGAATACTCTTTATACTGCATAAATGTATTATTTTCCTAACAATTTTTCATGATCAGTTTAATTTATGGACAAATCAGTGGTGGGTCCAGAATTTTTAAATGGGGGAGGGGCCTATAATCGGGGAAGCCACCAACATTTTCAAATTTTAACATGATCTAATAAGTTGTAGAGGATACTACCATAAACCCCTATGATGATTCGTCACAATACAGGGGCCGGGGAAGGTTTTTCGAAGTGGGGGGGGGGGGGGGGGGGGGCTGACCATGCAAAAAATCACAATCGTATGGTCATTCTTACATTTTTGTACATGCTTTTGGAAAAAAGTGGGGGGAGGGGGCTGAAGCTCCTCGCCCAGCCCCCCCCCCCCCCGCTATCAAAATTGTGTGTGGAGTGGCTAAATGATGGATAGTAAAACAGCATAACACCATAAAATTCACCTTAAGACAACATTTGCCCAACTTTGTATTTGCACAATCTGAAAAACGACTCTTGTGACTTTCAAAAATGGTCATTTTTAATTTAATCTTTAATTACTCATGCATGACTCAACCGATCAATCTTATTTTTCCCCAGGAGTTGCTTAATGAGTGTGGAAAACCACCTACGGAATATCATATCTCAAAATAATTCCGTTCAAAAGTTACAGCAATTTGATTTAGGGGGGACTTACTTTTTTTGTTGTGTATATATCATTGCACTTCGAGTTATTATTGTTTTATCTGTTTATGTAGTGACATATGCTTCTTTTCATGACTACTTAAAGTGATAGCCCCATTTTAAGGTCTGTATATAAAAAAATCCTTGTTCGTGTTCGTGCTTACGTTCGAATTAGTGGATTGATGAGATTTGTCTGCTCTTCATGAATTCCTGAAATCGGTCCTTAAAATGTCTCTTTTTCTGATGTAAATATCAAAAATATTTCAGCTCGCGCTTCGCGCTCGCATCATTTGTTTAGTGAAATACGTATGGTCATAGTAGATTCCTACAAACAAGCCTTAGAATGCCCCTCTTCAGATCTGAATTTCCTATATTTTCAGCTCGTACTTTGCGCTACTGAGATGCGTATGATAATCATGATTACTATGACTACAAAAAGCTCTTCATGTGTTTAAATGTGATTCTAACAAAATCAGCAATCGCTTGGCACTCGCATTGGATGACTATGGTGAGATATGTATACTCTTCATGGATTCAAAAAAAGAAATAGTCCTTAAAATGTCTCTGTTTGGGGTCAATATATACAAAATTTTCAGCTCGCGCTTCGCGCTCGCATCATTTTGTACGTGAAGTACGTATGGTCTTTGTAAATTCCTACAAACAAGCCTTAGAATGCTTCTCTTCAGGTCTGAATTTCCTAAATATTTAGCTCGCGCTTCGCGCTCGCAATATTTGATTAGTGAGATGCGTATTCTAATCATGATTACAATGACTAAAGGTGTTTCATGTTTTCTAACAAAATCAGCAAGCGCTTGGCACTCAAATTAGATGAGTATGGTGAGATATGTATTCTCTTATTTGATTTCTAAAAAATAATCCTTAAACTGTCTCTGTTTGGGGTCAATAAATACAAAAATTTCAGCTCGCGCTTCGCGCTCGCATTGTTTGTTTAGCGAGATAGATACGTATTTTTTTTTATTTAATAGCTTATTTTGACCCTTTTTAGGTATGAATTTCAAAAATTTTCAGCTCGCGCTTCGCGCTCGAATCATTTGATCAGTGAGAGACACATTACATATCCGTTTAATGGCACAGTCCTTAAAATGTCTCTATATAA
This sequence comes from Lytechinus pictus, assembly GCF_037042905.1. Taxonomy (NCBI): domain Eukaryota; kingdom Metazoa; phylum Echinodermata; class Echinoidea; order Temnopleuroida; family Toxopneustidae; genus Lytechinus; species Lytechinus pictus. Next base: position 6,790,846 of record NC_087252.1, read on the forward strand.
GGTCAATAGGCCTATACCTGGTAATTGAGCGTGCTTTGCGCGCTCACTGAGCGACTCAAAATTTTTGCTGGTGCCCCCCCCCCCCAATGCCGTGACCCACGGTACGCCACTGACTTCAATAGTGCTGTTTATTCCATTATGACTCGTTTTGCCACGGACACAGTCCCGAACGAAAACAAGGCATTAAAATCGTCTAAAATCGCTGCAAAGAAGAACAGTTTTAACAATGTAGGGACATATTATTGACTATATGACTTTGAATAATTATTACTTCCTTTCAATATCGTTCACATAAAATCAATAGCGATAAAATGAAGTTTTGACACAAAAGTAAATATGAAGGCGTACGTGCATAGTACACAAAACGGCACTGCCTTGTTTACTACACCGGGACCGAATACCCCCGGTGATGTGGGTTGTAACGTTGATATTAATGTAAATATCTCAATATTTGGAATCGTCTTCTTAATTCATCTATAACAAACCCTCACTGTAATAACTGGCTACCAATAAAGAAAAAAGTCTCAATCTCATTAAGAAGTGCTCCAAACTTTGCTCAGATAAAATGCAAAACAGATCGTTTTAGAAAAAGTGCAATACCATATTTCATTGATTTACTAGATGATTCATTGATTTAATTATCATCTCAGCAACTTGTGGAGGATTCGTAGATTTATTGATCTTAAGACATGTCACCATGCTGTGCGAGCACTTATTCTTTCTCGGTTAGATTACTGTAATAGTTTATATACTGTTTTGTCAGCTAGAGATAGAAGAAAACTTGAGGTTATTCAGAATCGTGCCGCTCGATTAATTTTTGGCTTTCGATCCCGAACTCATACTACACCCCTACTTAACGAACTCCACTGGCTACCTCTATTCCAACGTATTCAGTTTAAAGTCTGTTTATATGTATACAAAACTCTAAATCATCTAGCACCTGAATATCTTAATAATACCATCAAAGTATACATACCCTCTCGTAATCTTCGTTCAATCACTGACACATGCAGACTTTGCATTCCCGTGTCAAAACTCTCCTCTGCCGAAAAACGGTTTGCTGTAGCAGCTGCCAAGACTTGGAATACTATCCCTCTTTCAATAAGAAATGCTTCCAGTGTTCTTGGCTTCAAATCTTCCCTTAAGACATACCTTTTTCCTCAATAATTAATTTCCCTTTTGATCTTGAATATTGTAGTAATTATTGCAAATGTTAAATTGTTATTCGTACATTGTACGTGGTATGGTTTTTAGCGCCTCTAAATACCCATTATTATTATTATTATTATTAATACTAAATTCTGAAAAAAATTACTTTCATAGCCTTGAAATCAACTCAAAATTTTGCCATTGTTTTAGTCTCCATTTCAATCCAATTTGTATTTGAATTTTTAATTGTCTAATATTCATCACTTTTAATAGTGGATTTTACATAGTTTTTTTCAATTCTATTTTATCATATTTAATGAATTTTTATGTACACTTGCTCTTTAAAAATTATTTATTATCTATGTACATCACAAATACTTACATGTTCCTGTTTAAATTGTAATTGTTGCTTTCACCCATGTATGACTTGTGAACATTTCATTGTAAACATGCTAATTTCAGCCTTCTGGCTGTGCAACATGTATTGTTTTTATACTAAATAAACCATGATTGAATTGAATATAAGCCACATATTTGTACGTGTAAATCATAGAGATTGGTTGTTTGTCATGTCTGTTGTGTTTTTTCATGTATGCTTAGGCAATGAACCAGAAATGGCTAAACCATCTTCAAGATATAAAATAAACGGTGAACATTTTCTAATGTAGTACTTATACAAGAGATCCAGATCATGGCTTAGACTCAGTTTCATTCCAGGGGACAAAGCAATTAAATGAAAAAGCCCCCCCCCCCCCCACCCTCTCTAGTAAACCTCTTCTTTAATTAGTAAACCATCCATTGATGGTATGATATCATGTTTTGTATGTATTTTTAAAGTCATTTGGAATTATGTTCTTCTTGGAACACCAGCTGGTACTGGTCCTAACACTGTGGATATTTAGGCTTATAGTGCATTGTGGGTAACAATGTTATCTGTTTAACCGCAATAGTTCTGGCTACTGACCCATCCTTATAAACAGTACGGATGTCAATTAACCGGCAGGTAAAACATGCATAATGCAGATCGCTCCAGATGCGGTCCCTTTCAAAGTAAAAATTCGTTTCATCTATACATTAAAGTTTCCTTTTTAGCGTTTTTCTCCATGCATAATGCGTACGATAACTTCTTATTAGCTGTATCAACCTTGATTAAAGTGCTTACACGTGTTTTTGGATGTTCATGACGAGTGGATAATGATTCCCTCACCCCATGGTCACAACACCGAAACCGACTCAAGACAGATAGATTTTTTGTTTGTTTTTGTTTAACAAATGTACACATAGTTACCAATAATGCGTGTAGCATTTGCATTTATTTGAATTTAGGATAAAAAGCAGGATCTATGAAATTCCTTCACGGGGATCGAACCCCGTCAGGCGCATAGACCACTCGGGCACGACACCTCAATTAACGTAACGGGAGTGTCGTGGCCGAGTGGTATATCATAGTGAAATAAATGAATAAATAAATATAATTTATTCATTTATTTCACATCTTTATACAGGGTAACCAATTCAGCTACACACGATAAAATCATTATAAACAAATACAAAAAGCTGCTTTGCAATTTGGCCCTGATAATTAAAATACATACAAATTATAATGGTAAATATTCTGTACTTATTATGCAAAATAGACAAGAAATGACACGATCGACTTGAAGTCGTTTTCGTTGGTAGGACTCTACATTCTAGATATTCAAATCTAAGTTCATTCGAGTCATTCCAATCAATACCATGACATTTAAAAACAAATAGGATATTCAGTAGTTTTTTGGCATACATATAGTAATGATCACGCTTTTTTTTCTTTTACTTTGGTAAAAATTACACAGAACCTTTTTTCAGTTTATACTTTCTTAGGTAACTTATAAGGTAGGCAGTGCATAAATAGTAGCCTACTCGATCAATTAAACAACAGATGTAAAACGATATCGTTATACTTACATTCCGAGTTAGCAACCCAAGCTAAGCATGATATTAAAAGAAGGCGGGTACAAAATGAGTTCTTTCTCCTTACAACAATCATGATGGTCATTTAAGATTTCAGAACAGATCCTCAAAAGAGTGAGGCATGGGTTTTAGGTTTCAGGCTAAAATCATCAAAATATTCCTATACGTTGTATCAATTCATTGTGATAACGGTTTCCTGTGTAATGAAAGACCAGATTCCTAAATCGATGGCGCCTTCCAAAAGTAGGCCTATATGTTTCCCCGTAACATGCAGACGATGGGAGATGATTGAAGCATAACCGATCATAACGAATGTGTTTAGAGGGTTAGGCGAAAATGGCGGCAAACATACGCGGAGGTTAGAGGGCAAATAAGCTAGGCACGGCCGTAGTAACTAGATGGCGCTGTCGCGGAAGTGCTCAAAATTTGTACGCAAGCTTCGTTCGCATGTCAATCATTGCAATCGCATGGCGATGCGATATCGTCAAAATTAAGCCCCTGTTAGTGCGGATGAATATGATCTTTTCTCTTTGTGATTGTCCGCCCGTGCGATGAAAAATATTTCATCGTATTGAACAGGACTTTCGCGAGCTACCGATGCCATTTTCGTGCTCCAAATGAAATCTTCCGAAAATAACCATGAAAGTGTCGGTAAGTCAAAAATGTCTTGTGTTGCTCTCAATTCTTACCTTATTTAGTTGTATTTCTTGTAAATTGGGTCTCGAAGGGTTCTTGATTTTCCGTTGATCGTGAAACTTGAATTGATTTCCTTTCTGTGTATTGCAGTGAAATTGCAGCGCGGGGAATCGCAAGGGGCTATAGAGTATTCAGCTCTTACAGGTTCTTTTGTTGTAGGTTCCAGGTTCTAGTAACAGGTGGAATAAACACTTAGCATTCCAAGACCCGCCCGAGGTATATTGATTTTATAGTGCACCTAATTGCTGTGCACAGAGAGAATGATCACTTTCATTTTGTTACTCTTTGAGAGAGGTTGTGTTCTGAGGAGCAAGGAAGAAATGACCCTCAGTTTTTAATTAATTTTTGGAGTTTCCTACCCACAATGGTGGTGAGTCTATTTTATATTTTTATCAGTATATTTCAGCTTAAAAAAGAGAAATTAGAGAAAATAAGAGGTAATTTTGGTCTGAATTTCTAATTCAGATTTTGTTATAATAATTATACCAATCAGTAGCCTGTTTCGGTAACTTTAATATGCATAATTTTACACTGTGAGTTTTAACAATTTCCGACTTCAAATAATTATCACAATTATATTGCAGTGATGGAACGGTTGTATTTTAGTAATTTTCAGAAGTGAATTTATGTCAATTTTCCTAGGATCTATATATTCATGTTGATAAATTAATACTATTCAGATACTCTGTCATTGCTTATTAAATAATAAGAAAGAAATGTATTTATGAAATGATTTATAAAAGTAATTATTGAGATGTTAAGAATTAGGATTTGCCATTTTAGATAATGGGAATTTATTCAATTTTCAGGGTCCTTTGGTCAGGGAGCTGTTACCCATGGACAGCCATTTTAGTCTAAGGCTACATCCATAGAAGCCTTCAGTTTTCGTCAGCCCTAAACCAAGATGACATTTCCTGAATATTCAACCCCGAGTTCAGCTTAGTTTCTTCTCGACGTCATGCGATAGGTCGAAAGCGCCTAGACTTCGGTGACGCCATTCGTCGACAGACTTCGTGGATCTCCGGTAACCTTTGACATTCGTCATTCTACGTCATCGGTTTTCAAGGTCATCGGATAACCGCTACTTCGGTCAACGTGTCATTTTGTTCATCGACATCTTACGGACTGCATCCATGATTAATCAGGGAAGTCATTTAGTTTAATAAACCCGTAATATTGTCCGGACAAATTATTATTTTCCCAATCCAATACTGATATTTTATTTTATTCCAAATCTGAAATTCTATATTGATAAAATCAAACTTTTTTGTTATCTTATGAAAGTCAATATCATTTATACGTGAACTTATGCTATATTTATTGTTGAAATTTCCATGGAAATGAATCGCATTTGGAGCGAAATGATATAGTTGTAATAAACAACTTTAAACCTGAATGATTATTGTGCAGTGCAATTACTTATGTGTACTTTGACTACATCATAGCTCTCTTCAATTTAAAAAAGGATGCTTGGGGTATGTGAGGTTGTTTATGTGATTTGGGGTGATTGGTGATCAAATCTTTAGGTAAACAAAAACCCAGGTTTGATCCTGACAGTCATGTTGAAATTAGACCCTGGACTGGACTCAAAATTAGACCAAGTGTAGTGTAGACAAAATGTAAATTAGACAAAGTGTAGACCAAATGGCAATTTAAAAAAATATAGACAAAATGGTCAAGCCCATTTGGTATAAAGACAAAAATATATATATATAAGTAAAAAAAAATATATAATTAAGTAGGTCATGCTGAAATTAGACCAACTGGACATTTCGCAAAATGAGAATTAGACCAAGTGTAGACCAAATTGCAATTCAGTAGACGCAATGGGTTTAGCCCATTTGCCATTAGACTAAATGAGAAGTGGGCAAACTGCATGTAGACCAAATGAATATATACATATTTCACATTGTGGAACTGCATGATTTAAAGCCAATTTTATATACCAGTATTTGACAAAGTAAAAACATGTAATTATGTAGGTTATGCTGAAATTAGACCAACTGGACATTTCGCTAAATGAGAATTAGACAAATTGTAGTGTAGACAAAATGGCAATTCAGTAGACTAAATGGGTTTAGCTCATTTGGCATTAGACTGAATGACAAGTGGGCAAACTGCATGTAGACCAAATTAACATACACCATGTACATACATTTCACACTTGGGGCTGATATAGAGAGCCGTAGCAGACGACGGAGATGCGTACATGATCTGCGTCCGCAAATAACGTGCACGCATGTATGTACTAACATGAAAAACAGCATATGGGACGATCTTACAAAAAATTGCACATGCGGGGCTATTGGAGAGTCACAGCAGATAACGGCTAGCAGACGCCGATGGGCGCGTGCATTTAGCGAGCACATCGCGATCGTTTTAACTATCGATAGGACGTACAGTGTATAACACCGGTACCGCGATGTCTATGACCATTTCCGGCCCACGTTGGTGCTATGAACTTGCTTTTTTTACAGTTTAAATGAATTTTACGTACGTTTTAAGTGGTTTCACATACTAAATTAGATATTAAGGAATGGTAAATGGGCGAACAATTTTCAATTTTTATGATGATAAGTGTGGGTTGGAGTTGGTTGCTATTTCGGAATGATTTGTTCTTTCTCAAATGTTCTTTCGTCCCTGAACCCAATTTCCTTCCTTTTCCGTTAAAAAAATAAATGTTTTCTTCGTTTTCTTTTCATTTTTCCCTTCCATTTTCCTCCTTTCCTTTTCCCCTTTCTCTTTCCCTTTCTTTCTTTCTTTCTTTCTTTCTTTCTTTCTTTCTCCCCCCCTCCCCCCTTTTCCCGTTTTTTTTCCTGGTGAAATCCGCCAAAAGGGGGGGGGGGGGGCAGCTTGCCCCCCCCCCCCGCCTGTTACGCCACTGCACTTTCCATCACCAGTGGTAGGGGCCGTTCCAGAAAAGAAAGTTTTAGGACACACTTTACTATCATCTACATGTACCCTCAGAATTACGGCTGCTGTTCCACGTGTAATATCACATGTTATTTTGACATCAGTCCCAGCTGCTGCTGGCGAAGAACCGGTATATTGGCAATTTGCCGTTTTGTTCCTGAAAAATGGGGCTCAAACAAATATATCATGATTTCATGGTATTTTCAAGGAAGTGCGAACGTGAGGGCGGAATAAAAGAATGAATTTTAAAACAATTTCGGTGCATTTTTTGGTTAAATGCGCATTTTCATCGCATACGAAAAAAAAACAATAGCACGTAAAATATCACAACTGTATCATTCATTGAAGTGTTCACATGTAAAATTAAGATCAGGTTCGAGCAAAATAGTCCTTAGCCTTCAGACAAGTCATCGCGACTTGGCTCTATTCCTTGTCAAGCAGTGGCTGAGACGAGACTAGCGGCCGACGAAGAGATTTGGCGATACCCGAGTGAGCGAGAGAGCGAGCGACTAGTCGCGAGGCCTTTGGGAATCTGGTGAAGACAAAATAGGCACCTTTCGCAAACCTCTACAACGCGATATTAGAGTCGGGTAACTCAAAAGTTAACGATTAATCATACACTCGATTTTCTAGATTGATTGTACATTACAGTCAATACAATCAAACGTAGAAAACTGCTCTACAATCATTGCTAAGCTTTGTGTTACAGGCCCTATAGATCTTGCTTTTCGTGTGCAAAGCTCTTTCATACGATACCAGCATGCCATGCCATTTGCCTGCCTGAGCTCGCGGCGGGACTGTACCTGTATCATGGCTATGACTCCAGCTGGCTAAAGACATGCGAAATGTAGATTATGACATGGATAAGAAAGTGTTTTTTTCAAACAAATCGAGTACAGTAAGGAAAAACTAACCGAAATTAAGGCTGAGATATAGATCGTTACAGTCCATCGAATTGATATTGCATTTAATGTGCATTATTGGTGGATCACTGGCAATTGATTTCATAGGTCAGATCACCTCTCAAGCCGAACCATTTCGCATGCGTTGACATGTACTCAGCATGCAACAGGCCATAAACCGTCTAAATTTGTGGTGTTTTTTCTTTGTGCCTGCTCCTTCTACACAAACGATTTTCCTCTAGCACACAATGTAATGGGCAGTATGTTTTACTCTCAGCAGAAATGGGGGATTTCTCGGGGGGTACACTTCCATTGATGAGTGGATACCAGGCGCGACCATGGGGTTTCGAAAAGCACCCTAAACAAGGGAAGTAAGTCTTTTCCAGATTATGAAAATGCATCTCTTAACAAGTATTTGGGTTGTGACACGATGTGATAATGAGGATTTGATATAACAACAAACTCCGCCACCTTGAGCATTTCTGTCTTTCCTCTCTAATTAATATCCATCCACCGACAAATCTGCACAAACCTCTTCATCTAACCATGTTTCAGAAATGGAGAATATATCAAAAGGGTTTCTTTATGAAACAATATTCGAGTCCATTCATTCATGTTTCATAAAGAAACAGAGATGGTGCGAGAGAGGCTGGGTAGGGGGAGAGAGATAGTATCCCAGAGGGGAGGGGGGGGGCAAAGAGAAAAGGAACTTGGCCATTATAGAGAAAGAAACACTGATATTCGCAGATGGGGGTGACGAGGACATTACGGCGAGTCAATTCATTTATGATTCATAAATAAACAGAGAGCGTGTGCTAAGACAGAGCATAGAGTGGGAGCTATTACATACATAGAGGGGAAGGGAGATTGCAAGAGAGAGGGAAAGAGAGAAATCGAAACTTGAGAAAAGGATGGAGGCAGAGTGCTCGTCCATTCGTTCATGTACAAATTGATGAAGCAAGATAACTATCGCAAGTCCATGCGCCTGCGCACTTCAGTTTTTTAGCTCAACTTATGAATAATTCATGTGCCATAGCGTTCCCATGTACGGACAAAATATTCGCACCCCGGGCGGCCTCTCGAGCTCTGGGAGGAACCAAATTTGGGTTTGGAAAGTCGTCCTAAATCGGATATATCGCTGTTACCATAGTAGCAACCAGAATTTTGCACACGAAACGCAAATTGAATGTTTCCGTTCCAGATGCGAAACGAAAAAAAATATCATGTCACACAATTTGCATTGCAGGACAGAGTTTTACGACCATGACGACGGGTCCAAAAGTCTCTTCCAAAATCAACTAGCGTCGTAAATAAGCGTGCGCGTCCTCAAACGAAAGGTCGGGAATATCATGAGCACGCCGATGCGGCCGATGTGTCAATCCGCACCGTCGTTGTCTATAACGTGACGGGACCGGGTTTGTTTGCTTCTGGGGCACAGGGCAATGCAGGGTTCATCGATGCGAGCAATACGCTCTCTGATTGGTTTAGACCGGGGGCTTGGGGAGTTTATTCAGCTAATCGGGTACAAAAGGTTTGATGGTCCCAACATGTTGGCATGATATCAGTGGTCAAGAAAATATTTGCTGCCGGGTCCTATCCTGTACGTTAGGCCTAGAGGACCCCATTTTTGTCGGCCATCTTGGATTTTTCATGAAAATCAATTATTTTCATAATTTCGCACAAACAAATGAAAAATATTAAATTAATACGCATTTCACAATGATTTAGATAGTATAAATCAATAGCAATCGTTTTCTGGACAGTCCGGTTAATATTTTTTGATAAATATAAGAATTTATGCCAAAATTTCCATGTTTTTAGGCAAAAATGTGCATGTGCATTGATATCTTTCTGTTTTGTCATAAATATCAACAATTAATGCAAAATATCAGCATTCTACACGAACGAGGATATATTAACGAGAACATTGATATGCTTCATGCAGTGGCGTAGCTACGGGGGGGGCCTGGGGGGGCACGTGCCCCCCCTGAGATTTGGTGTGCCCCCCCAGGTGCCCCCCCTGAAAAAAATGGCAGAGCAAAAAAAAAAAGGGAGAAAGAAGAAAAGAAAAAAGGAAAAGAAGAAGACACAAGAAAAAAAAAAGGAGAGGAAAATAAGAGGAGGAAGACGAGTGAATGAAATAATGTGAGGGGAAGACTTGCAAAAAAAAAATCCTTCATGTTACTATATAAAATTTTTGCTTGCGCTTCGCGCCAGAATTGCCTGTTCGATGAGATTCATATCTTGCTCAATAGGCTGATACGGAGCTAGTTTTGAAGTCAATATACAAAACATATTTTAGCTCGGACATCGAGCTTTCATTATTTTTTTTCATTTACAAATTTAAGTGCTCTGTAAAATGTCCGTTTTATGGTCTACATATCAGCATTTTAAGCTCACGCTGCGTGGTCACATTGTTTGATTTGCCAAGTTCATATTGTCTACGTGTCCCGGCTACGTGTATTCCATAATGTTCCATTAAACAAATGTATTCAGAATCCCCAGATTCTAGGTATAAATCTAAAACATGCGCGATAGCCTGCATGTTCTTTATTTAAAATGTACTTAAATTATCCAGTTTCACATCAGAATATCAATAATTGTCTGCTCACGCTTCACGATCGCATTATTAATGATACCCAATTAACTATTTCCTATTTATGATTTACAAAATATGAATAGAGTGTCCCACTTTTAGGTCTAAAATGTCAATTTTCTTCCTCTCGCGCTTCGCGCTCGCATCAATTGTTTAGTTACATACCTATCCCATTTATTAATCCAAAAAGTGCTTAGAATGACCTTTTTTTTTTTAGGTCAGAATGTCAAAAAATTTGCTCGCGCTTCGCGCTCGCATTATTGAAATATATTTACCGTCTTACTTAACAGGACCCTTTTCGATAATGCTAGAACAGTTAATAAAAAATTTTCTAAAATAAAAATATCTAGTTACATACGAATCTTGTTCAGGATCACACATAACATTGCCCAGAATATTAAATCTTCAGGACAAAATACATGAAAGTGAAAAAAAAATCGCTCGCACTTTTTATAAGGCTTATGAGATTATTTAATGTTTATGTTGTTTTATAAGAATAAAACTGAGAAGTGACTGATCGGGAAAATATAATAGGTGAAGATAATTTCGGGCCCCGTCCCCTATTGGCGAAAGTCGGATCCGCCCTTGTGACACATACACACACACCGGAAAAAATGGTGCCCCCCCTGAAAAAGCAAGGACCCCCCAGTGCCCCCCCAGGAAAAAAATCCTAGCTACGCCACTGGCTTCATGACAGTATTAATGTCTTAACTTGCTTAGATATAGGGAAAATACCCCCCAATGTATTCCCCGATATTGCGATAAAATTACACCAAAAACAACCTCCGTCAGTAGTCACACTAGTGATACCGACTACAATGTGCTCGCTGGCTTGCCTTTCAAAAGAGTACAATAGACTCAATCGGTCTTGCCTCGCCTTTGTTGGTGTGACTAGCACGCATTAATGCATGTAATTAGCGTCGCGTTAGAAAAGTGTATATTACATATATGGGTATGAGGTCAAAAGTCGTTTTTTACATATTAAAGCAACTTTTATGTTAATGAAACTTGGAAAAGTTAGAGGAGGCATTGCTCTGCATGTCGCAAGCAACTACATTCGGGCACCTTAAAACATTTCTTGGAAAATTCGACATTTTGGAGCCACATTGATTAAAAAGTGATTCTACTATGTACTGAAGGCACTTTTATTGTTTTAAACCAGTTGGAGACAAAAGAGTAAACAATCTTCTATCTGCTACATATACAGGATTGCTGGAAAATCGAAGCCACCCCCGTCAGTGGGTTGCCGAAGACACCATCCCATTTTTCCGTATTTTGCAAATTTATCGAAAAAATGCAAATTTGGAGCCCCCACTGAGGCTAAAGGGTGTTTCTGCTAAAAAGCAATCCATTTTCATTGTCTTAAAACCACATGGAGACGAAAGAGTTGCGTTTCCTCTATTAGTTACTTAAATAAGTGCTGGTAAAGTAAAGCCTACCCCCGTCAGGGGCACCTGATATTACCCACCCCTTTTCTCTTAGATTACCTTTTTTATTAGAAAATCTGCGAATTTGGAGCCCACATTGAGGCAAAAAGATGTTTTTCCTATATATGGTGAACAGCATGCTGTTCTCTTAATATGATTGGATGATATCAATTCTTCCTCATGCAATGTTTTGGCTACAACTATTTTTTCCAAAGCAATGATATATTACAAACATTTATAATTGATTACAATAGTTGATTTACTGTACACTGTATTGCAGCCGTGGTTGAGAATCAATAAATACATTTAAAAACACTTGTCAACTCGAAAAAATAATGTATGGAATGGGTTGCTAGTAAAATACTACCTCTCTCATTATTATGGGCCTTCAACTTTCTCCTCCCGATTCGTTGATTGACCCGACATTGGAAATTGTTCAGTACAATGTTTTTTTCTTATTCGATTTCTAGGAGGGCATTGATTTAATCGCCGTCTCTGCAACCTTGGCCAGCTTATCTAATTAACACAAACACCTAATTAGCATATTTAAACTATCAAGACGCTGTCCCTCTTGATAAAAAATAACACAACTTATTTAACATTTAGGGGTATACAATATTGTACGTCAATTCGTGTTTAATGTTATCTTTGGCAGCCCTCATTTTAGTGCCGTTTAATGGTGAAAAAATACATAAATGTAAAGACTTGGGCTCAGCTATTTCTTAAGGAGACATTTGAGCAGTAAGTAAATTGAGTCATAGGGTATCAGTAAGTCCTATAATACAGACAAAAATATTAACCTAAAATTGGCACCCCATTTCTTTGCAGAAGGTTTTGTATGAAATACAAACAAAATTGTCCATTACAATACTGTATGATATCATCAACATCACCACTGTTTTTTAATGGAGCTGGGAGGCTGGGGGTTCTGCTTATCTTTTCCACCATAGGCAAATACGACTTGAATTCAGGCTGGTGTGCTAAAATTACACATTTTACCAAAATCAAATTAATTTTGGAGCTAAAACCCTTTTTTGGCTTGTCATTTTTTTTCTGGTCCAAATCACAACCAATCAATTTGCAGATAATAACGTATTTTGAAACACTACACATAATAAATACACAAAAACTCACCTGATACATCTATCAGTATTTCAAGTCGTTTGTATCCGTCTTCACCTATTTGGTATGTTCTGCGAGCACAGTGCAGTTCGACGAGCACTTAATTCATTTTGTCAATGTAAACACATTTTTTTTCCTGCTTTAAAGGTTGAATCTCCAGTCAGTAATACAATGTATATACGTTTGTTGTGAAGAGGGCGTTACAACAAATATAGTCAGGGTTATAATTGAGCAAAATGCACATGGAAAATAGAAAAAGATTCATTTAGTCTTCCAGTTGAGATTTCCATGCTAACCAAGAATGCCTGCGTGAACAGTGCAGTCTGATTTTCCTGTGAGAGACCTTAATAATCGCCAAAGTTAAGGGGCACTCAGTATTCAGGCTGAAAATTAAATGTTTTTTTTAGAAAGAGTTAAAACAGACAGCGAAGAACTAACAAGGTTATTACATTTCAAAGGTATGTATATTTTAGTTGAATCAATGCTGTACATCTTCATGAATATGCAATGAGGGGGCGATGAAGTTATCTCCCCATTAAATATTTTGTATTTCATTATCCCCCAAAAAATTATTTTTTATTGTTTGTGTAAGATAATTATGACTAAAACTGATAAAACATATTGTTTTTATTACACTGCAGTGTAATTTCATTACATTTAAACATATTTTTTTTTAATGAAAATATCGTTTTGTAGAATTTTACTTCATTTATTTATGTACAATTATTTTCAACAAATATTATATCGAAAATACATTTTTTAGGAGTGTTGATATATAGATAATGATTAAAGAAAATAAAGAAATGTCTTGAATATGACGCAATGATGAAAACGTTACGAGTGGTCGTATATTTTGTTCTGTCAAAAAGAAAAGTAGTTAGAGTGGAATAATCGAGACTCATAATTCCTTTTCTTTCTCTTTTTTTGAGGTGGGGGGGGGGGGTGACTTAGGCATATTGCACCTTATGTTTAAATATATGGCACCATGGTTCAGGTAAAACACTAGACATCCGAGAAATCCAAGCCAGACTCCTGATAGCCTTTTGACAATGCCTCGCGACTTGCCTCTATTCCTCGTCAAGCAGTGGCTGAGACGAGACTACCGGTCGACGAAGAGAACTGGCGATATCCGAGTGAGTGCGAGAGCGAGCGACTTTTAGTCGCCAATGCTTTTAGAATCTGGTGTAGACGTGAGTGTATGACTTATTCATCAGCTTTGCGATGTGGCCAATGCTCCAATTCGCACCGTCAGTGTCTATCTCAAGGTATTGTTCCCATCAAGTTAAAAATCGCTAAAATCGTTCCTGTCTACAAAAAGAGTGATCGTAAAATGCATTGAAAATTGCTTTGTTGCCTATCTTTTCAAAGATCTTAGAGAAAATAATGTACAAAAGATTAAATGATTATTTGCTGCATAATGATATCATGACATCACATCAATTAGGCTTCAGGAAAAATTGCTCTACTAGCATGGATGTATTAAACTTGGTTAACACAATTATCACTGCTATGAATGATGGAAAGTTTTGCTTTGGTGCATTCCTTGATTTAAGTAAAGCCTTTGACACCATTGACCACAGTATACTCTTAACTAAACTGGAATATTATGGCATTCGTGGGATGGCTTTAAACTGGTTTAAAAGCTATCTAGAAAACCGGTCACAATTTGTAGTTATCAACGGTGTCAGCTCAGAATATAGAAATATTAAATTTGGAGTACCGCAACAATCGGTTCTTGGTCCGCTGCTTTTCCTAATTTATATTAATGATATTGTTAATTCTTCCAAATTGCTTACATATTCTTTATATGCTGATTACACCTGTTTATTACTTTCTCATAAGAACTTGCAAAGTTTAATTCGGGAGGTAAATACTGAAATTTGTCATGTTTTTGCCTGGTTTTGTTGTAATATGCTGTTATTGAATACAAGTAAAACAAAATGTGTTTTATTCAGAACAAAGGGAAAGAGGATCATTGATAATTTAGATCAAATAATAGTTGATGGTCGACAAATTGAATTCAGCTCAAGAGTGCAATTTCTTTGTGTCACAGTTGATGAATACTTGTCATGGAATAATCAAAAGTATCTCGTAATGTTGGTGTGATATCAAAAGTAAGATATTTCTTACCACAACGAACATTGGTTTCTTTATATAATGCTCTAATTGTGCCACATTAAATGTATTGCAATATTGCTTGGGGGAATACATATATGGCTCATGTACGTAAACTACAAGTTCTTCAAAAGAAAGCTATAAGATATGTAACAAATTCAAATTATCTGGCTCCAAGTTCCCCGCTTTTTTGCAGTTGAATATGTTACCATTTAATGGAATGGTCTCGCTGAATTGTGTTATTTTCATGTATAGATACCAATCCCTGCATTGTTCTTTTTTACAAGAAACTTTTGTGGTTAATTCTAAGATTCATTATTGCAACACACGTCAGAGACATCTTATTCACCGACCCTTTGCTAGAATTAATGCTACATTGAAATCCTTCAGAACAATTTGCGTTAAAGAATGGAATATGTGTCCTGCTGATATAAGAAGTAGCAGTACCCTGTCTCGGTTTAAGAAATTATGTCATAAATACCCACTTGATAAATTTAAGACCAGTTGTTAGTTGCACCTGTGGGTGACATGTTTGGAGTGTGAATGTGTGTGTTTGTGTGTGTGAGTGTGTGTATGCTTGCGTGTGGGTAATGTTCCTGTTGTGATCTTTAAGTACCTTGTATTTTTTTCTTCTCATAGTTATTCCATGTTTGAGTAAAATATCAGATATTCAGGGGCCCCTGCTTACAAGCTGTGCTTCTTTGGGGTCCCAAACCTGTAATTTGTTTCAGTTCTTTATAATGTTACCATTTTTTTTGTACTTTGCTCTCCTTTGACTGGTTTGAATAAATTCAATTCAATTCAATTCAATTATGACGCCATGTGACCAGGTTTATTCGCTTCTGTTGCACATGGTCACATGGGGTTCATTGATGTGTGCAATACTCTCGCTGATTGGCCGTTACCTCTCAGGTAGCGATTCCAATTCATTCACTCGGCTTTTTGCGAATATTTGTTAAGGCCTTGAAAGTAAACACCATTTCCTTTCCAGATGGCATTAAAATTCCAGAATTATGTTAAATGAATTAAAAAGAGGCAGAACACCTCCCTCCACTGGCAGAATTATGTATAAAACTAACTTTCGGCTTAAAAGAGCTTTTTGACGGGGAAAGTGCTTTAAAAAGAAATGATGACTCTTAGTTTAACTTGTCAAAAAAATTCTATCCGAACGAAGTGTGCCAGATATTCCACATAATATAAATTTTCACTCTCCAATCCATCATTAGGTCGATCGTTTGGCAAGTAAGTTTTATCACTAATTTTACGAACCGTTTAAACCCAAACATTATTTTAGACTACTTCTAAATTTCATGAAAACTTATGAGGTCCCACAGGGACCCATTCTTAGGCCACTTCTTTTTTCTATCTCTGTTAAATGTGTAACGAAATGTATTAATGATGGTAACCGACGACACGACTCGTAGCAGAGGTAAATGCTACAGAAGTAGAACAATATCCTACCAGAGTAATGGAAAACATATTTCATGGGTAGTTAAAAATCCGTCTAGTTCTTAATGCTGATAAGACGCATCTCACGCATCTGATCGATTCCAAGTGGAGTAAATGGCAAATGTGTGATAAGATTTAAAGAGGCCAAGTGATTTAGTGATATTATGATGAATATATACGACTGACGGAACATGTCGAAGTGTAATGAACGAACAAAAAATATAGTTTAAGCTAGATCTCGGAAATTCCTATGCGGTGTCTTCGTCCTCCCGTTTTTTGATCACGGTTCTTGTGATTACTCGGAAATATTTCAAATACGAGCAGTCATAAAAGCTTCAAAAACTAGCTGTGCGTAGAGCATTGGGGTGAGGATTTGAGATTTCTTGACAAAATGATTAGAATGGAGCTGCCTATTCAGACATTTTTTTTACAATTAAGACGTGCATTGATGATGTATAAATCAATGCCTGACATGGCACCAACATACCTAAATAGTTATTTAAAACATGTCAGCTCTGCTCCTTAATGTATCTTACCTATCTCTGAGCTTGATCAGGCATTTTCATAAAAATTCGGAAGTTTGTTTTGCTCTAGAGAGAGTCTACATGTTGATAAATCCCAGGACCAGACGACATTCCCCCTATTATCCTTTCATGTAGTAATACACCCGTGACTATTATTTCAATGCATCAATAACTTGCAGTCACATTCCTTCTCTTTGTTTGTTTCATGTTCAATACTTTTCTGTTTTGTGTGTGTGCATGTGTGTGAGTGTTCTAAGCCTGGATAAGAATTTATTTCTCTTGCCTCCAAATCCATATTATTTAGAAATACGCATACATAAACCCTATTTTGTCACTCGAATAATCACTGTATTTGAGAATTATTGATGATTATACATGACAAGGGTGCGGATGTTGATGATATATAAAAATGTGTAGAACTTGTTTTAGGTCGAGCAAACAAATACTTTACATCCATTCATAAAATATCGTAATTTTCAGACAGTTCTCAATTATCTCTTATACTCAATGACCCAGACTTTACTCCAATTATCATTTAGCTCCGCATAATTTTAATCAGGAAATTGTATTTGTACGTTCGAATTCAGTATGGATAGTTAATGTTTGCCAGTGGTTAATTTGAGTAGGATGAATATACAATTTCTCTGACAATGTACAAGAATATTATTCGATATGAAACAACATATGACTAAATGCCGTACTTTCATTTTGTCAACATATCAAATCAATTTCACAAATCACCGCAATAGCACTATTTTCTCTTACACTTACAAATGTTATAGGTGACATTTATTTCATCCTTCCGTTAATTGCATATACAACACGATATTTACAAGCACTTATCATAATTCGCTCTCATCGTTTTCTTTGTAGAAATAGTATATCATAAGAAACATGCTAACATAATTGGAGATTCGTTACAGATTTTACTATATATTTCTTTTAAAGTTTACAGTACTTAGAGAAGGAGGCTCAACAGTAAACAAACTAAACAATGTTTTATAAGTTGTACAATCGATGAAAATTGATTTCTTAAAAAAATTGCATTTATCTGCATCAAAATCACCAGAAAATTATTACACACACCCTGCACATCCCCAAACACACACGCGCACATACATTGTACATCAACGCTCACCGCATACCTCACTGCAATGAGAATAACGCTTACCATTCTTACACCCTTGGGAAACAATAATGCATGTATTTATTTCATATAGTCAGACTAACCTATTCCGAATTATAATCTACTTAACATAAGTGTTCAATATACATTCCACATGAGGGTGCACCATACATAACAATAAGGTAACATAATCAACTGCCGAGGCAAGACATTTAGTCCTGTATAGGCCCTATGGAAAATGAACTAAACCTTGTTTTTCATATAAATAATATTTTTTTATGATTTCTTGTCATTCGAGGGTGCTGATTACGAATCTGAATGATGCCACTCATGTAACCTTGAGCATTTTCCGCAAATTGGCAAAATGAAATATGGCTGCCAATTTATGCAAATTATCCATGAAAATCATAAAATTGCCCGCACATAGGCTATAAAATATAGTAATTGCGTGTAAAAAAATGTACAATATGAATGGGGAAACTAATTTTCACAAAAGTGAGCACTAAAATGCACCTGATTGTGATATAGGAGTGAAATAATCAATGGAAACACGAGTTATAACGAAATATATTATTTGATGTTATGTATGTGATAAAATAATGATGCATTTTGATATTCACAATTGCCACCAATTCCCTAACAGTATTAGGTACAATGCTAACTGGGAAAAATTCACAAGTGTACTAAAACTGCATATTATTATAAAGATAAACGAGTAGTATACTTAATACAAATTTTTTTTACGAAATACAATATTCAATATGCAATATATGTGATGACTGCTGTATTTCTAAGTCATTATATACAATGCGGATACAGAAACTAATTTTCATAAGAGTAATAACCATAAAATGCATGTAATGGTGATATACGACTTAAACATTGTAATAAAAATATGTTTTCTAGCTAAACATATGTATTTTGTCATGCATGAGATAAATGTTGCATTGTCAAATTCACAATGGCCCCTAAAAGCTCTGTCAGTATTATCTACAATGTAAATTGTAACAATACAACTTTATAAGAATTTGGATTTGCTTGACTATGAAATCCATATTTTCCTGTTGTATAAGCAAAATATTATTTGAAATCGTGATTTTTATCAAATATCATTTCTTCTGCCATGTAGGTTATCAATACTGTATTTTGACATTTAAAGTAGCCGCTACAAGCCCTATTATATATAACATGCGTACATCTATATGGAAACTAATTGTCACAAGAGTGAGAATCATAGAATTAACGTTATTTTAATGTATGAGTGAAATATTGTCTTAAACATGTCTAACTGAATACATCACGTATTGCTCTTGAAGGTAATAAGTACGGTAATTTGAAATTCAAATTAGCTTCCATAGGCCCTAAAAGTAATGTGTAAATTGTAACTGCGGACATATAATTTAGACAGAATTTGCCTCTTCTAGCCCTGACTAATTTAGTGTGGATAAATGGGAAAGTAATTATCTAGACATTGATCCGTATATGAAGATGTAAGGCTTTGTACATTTTACTTCATCTGATGCTATTGTAACATTCAACGAAACCTACCCAACCGAATGTATGTACATTGAAATAAAGTCAATCAGGGGCCCGAAACACAAAGCTGTATAGCAATCATCGTACAATTTTTTAAACTATTGATTGCATTGGCTACAATGTACAATCAAGCGTAAAAAGTACAATTAATCCCTAATGGGACCCTGGAATTGGTCTCGGTGAGGGTTAAACAAACAAAAAAACGATTACTACTAGGAAAATTAAAAAACCTATATTTTTTATGCCTTCTGATACTAAATATACTACTGCATAGCATGATATATTTTTAAAAGAAAAACAAATGAATCTAGATCAAGTCAATGGACCAATGGTATCCAGAGAAGAATGAAATGCGTGAATTATTTACACTTAAATCTAAAACGAATGCATTGACCTTCCATATAAAACACATATCGTGAGGCATTGTTTTATGCTCTTGGCATCACATATCTAGAGTAGAAGCATACAACCCTTCATCCAGGTCATTCAGAGACAAGTAACCCTGTGAAATAAGAAAGAAATCGTTAAGATTTTAATGTCATAAAAAATAAATTTCAAACCAGTAATGATAAATTCAAATTTACTTCTATAATTGCGGTATTTCAGAGATTAGATTTATTTAGTTATTTACTTATTTATTTTCAAAAAAAAATATGTAATACATGTTTTATAGATCAAAATAATATCAACTGCATGTCATGAAAGACTTCTGTTAAAAGAAAGAAATAGATTCATTGTAATATAAATGGTACACATAAAAATCATACAAATTATTATACAATAAAAACAAATAAGGGCTTGTTATGTAACATATGTGTACAACTTACGTGCAAATCCCCAAACAATATTCCAGTAAGATAAATGTGTGCATATACGTAAGTAAGCTCGTAATGAAAAATAATTAGTTTTCACATAAATATGAAAAATGATAATGGAGATAAGTGCAGATATCATTGTTTTATTGTATCTAACATATATATTTTTTTCCTTGATATTATATGATACCATTAAGAAATTAATTGTATAATAGATCATTAATAAGATTAAATGATAAAGAAAAGCGTAGTTAAAAAACACCAAGGAGTGTAAGAAAGACAGGATTGTTTTAATATTACGTGTTTCTTTTCTAAAGTCCTGTCCATACTCTTCAGGATGTGATCAAAGTTACTACGATTTTGGGGTTCCTTGTCCCAGCAACCAGTCATAACCTCATACCTTTGAAATAAATTTAAGATGATGTTTATAAAAAAATATGTATATATTATATAAATGATTAAGGAAGTATAAATGAAATTGATTTAAAACATGGAATTATTAGAGGGGTAGGTCTATATTCTAAAGGCTGAAAATTTTATGATTTAAACAGACAGGGTTAAATCACACAAACAAAAGACGGGGAATTCCTTCAAAATCTTACAATAACAAAGGTATAATATTTTTAAGTTTAGCACAATTTTTAGGTGAAATAGTTGTACGTATGTCCACTCGAGTATACAATAAGAAAGCTTTTTTAGTATATATAAACTATGATTTTTTTCCACATTTTGTCCGCCTAAAAAAAAAAAGAATGATTGATAAGTAATTTCATCTGTGAGATATTTATTGCTGTGTTTTTTTTTGTTAAAAGGAAAACATATCGTATACACATAACAACGAAAATATGAAATAATAATGATTTCATGCAATTACTTAAGAAAAAAAATGGGACAAAACATCATCGGCCCATATTTATGACGGCGTACATGTAGCCGTTTTTATTTAAAAAAAATCCAATAATCTCGACATTCGTCAGATCTTGATGAAATAGGCATTTTGCTAATAAAATGATTTTTACTATACTTTCGATGAAAATTATTTTCAACCCGGAGTACCCCTTTAGTATAGCTCATTCGAATCATGTTTCCCTAGGATTGTGCGAAAAATCTTTATCTATGAAGATTGATTTGTTTTCTTTGTTGTGAATTTGAAACATATACGGTAAATGAAATTTACGAGAGCAAACAACAAGTGAAATTCTCTATAGGTCAATCTACAATCCTAGTAATCCTTGTCAAGCAAGTTTTAGATTTTTTTGAAAAAAAATAAGTATTACACTTCTTGTGCACAGTGACGAGGGCATGGCATCTGGTAACCATTAGCAACCTCCGTCTGAACCGTGCTGAATGTCATCTTTGGGTATGGCCTTGCACCTATCAGAATGTAAAAGCAAAAATGATATTATGAAGCATCTGAATATCATATATCTAGAAGTTGACCAAAATAATTATATATTGTTAGAAGTAGAAGTATCAGCATGATGTCAAATATTGATTCCTAATAATCAATATCTCGACACCGATAAGCATATGTGCATATGTCCCCAACTGAAAAAAAAAAGACGTAAATGACAATTTTTTTTTGGTCAGCTTATCACAGCTAAAATTACTGCGTCTACAGTATATTATTCAGCTGATTGTCAGTCACAGGTTTAACCATACCTAACCTAAAAACTTTATTTGTAACGAGTATCAATCCCTTTTAAAATGTTCAACATCACCCGGCGTTTTATATATCATTAGAATGTTGATATCATTATCTTTCGAGCCGAATAAGGGTATCATGTAAAATGTTATTTTGATATTTCCGTCACTGTTGTTGTTGTTGTTGTTGTAGCAGCAGTAGTCATGGTAGTAAAAGTAATGATGTTGCTTTTGTTGTATTTTGCCTTTTACCATAATCATTTACCATTTTATCATCGACAATTGGTAGAGAATTATCATAATCACCACAATCATTAAACCAATCATTGTTATTTTCTAATATATGACTAAGATATTAGACATTAACACACAAAACTTCGTGCACCTCCTTTCTTACCCAGTGTCACAATTTCCCACAAGACGATACCAAAAGACCAAATGTCTCCTTCTGTTGTTTGGTCACCCGTTGCCATGGTTTCTGGTGAACTCCATCTGGTTGGTTTCTATATAGGACGGTGTGCAGATAACGAAGAATTTTGCTTTTTACAATAATTCAAGCGATTTGAAATTATAATCTACAGTGGACCTATAAAATGTCAAAGATGTCTTAATACTGGCCGAATAAGCAATAATAGACTGGTATAGTTGCAGGTCGAGGATCAAAGTCAAGGGTCACGTGACTTAGGGTTTCAGCCTCGCTTTATTTAGTATCATATATCTTAATTTACATTATTAAATTATCAAATAGGAGATAAATCTCTATCACAAACCTGCAACATAAACATTCATTATTGTAAGGCATAACGAGTCACACTTACAGCTACGTCACCAAAGAGCGATGAAGAAAGTCCATAATCTGATATCTTGCACTGCTTTCTTTCTCCCAGCAAAACATTGTGAGCGCAAAGAGATCCATGGATTATCTGAAGAAAAGAGAAATACACCTGCAACTTTATAAAGTCTTTAATGTATTCATCTATTCTGATCTTTGTGAAAGTAGACACATCTGTAATGAAAGACACAGGAGCAATAAACCTTTCCTTTTCCTGTAATGTTTCAAAACAAAAAATAAATTAGGTTTCTGGAAAGCATGGCTGCCGAAAATATTTCTGAGGATATGGTTGTACGGGGTTGCAACCCTGATTGAGGAAAGAGTTGTCTATCTTAGACCGATCAAGCTATTCAAGTATGAGTTCGAGGGTCCGTTTCAGCTTAAAAGCCGATTTTAATTCAAAACCCAACTGCTTTCCTTTCCTCTTCTTAAATCTGAAAATCATTTCTTTTTATTTAATATGAATAAAATATGCAAATTTATTCATAAAAAAATATATGCATATTTAACACCCAATTTCATTTCAAATTTTCTTCGTTTTTTGCAGATGTCATCATTGTAATCTACTTTAGAGGTTTCCACACAGAAAAAATGTGAAAGCCAATTTTTTCCTTATGTATTTCTTTGCCTTTGGAATTTCTTATGTATTTCTTTATTTTTCATCTTTTGTTTTTTCATTTTTTTTTCAATGGAAATTATTACAGACTATTTAAAAGCTAAATTAAACCCTAAATCAATTGAGCAGATCAACGAACAATAATCACCCTTTTATGAATTTCATCTCCCATAGACTCTGTACACAAAGTATAAAAATGACCCATTTTCGACATGACATTGTCTCGTAAAAAGTCACGTGACGTCACGATACCTATGTCACGAATTTGGACCCAAAAGTTGCGCGAGACTTTAAAGAAAAAAAGTCATTAAATTTTGCGGCGCTATCATTTTGCGTTTTGGAAATCTTCGCGCAGTCCTTTTAGGGTTAAGAAATCTCATTTTAATAATACCTTCATAGATGCAAGGAACTGCATCCCTTTAACAACCTGCCATGCCAAGTTAAGTAGGATACCCTCATCAATAAGAACACCGTTTGGTTTGAGATTACTGTACGTTGGTTGGGATTGCACCCCTGAAGTCTGTAGATGGGTAAGGAGTGTACCCCCTGATATGAACTCGTACAAAATACTACCTGCATGCGTGAATAATAGATTGTAATAGAAATAGAAAGGAAAACTCTGTGACGTCATGTTTAGTAGAGCATCTTCTTCAGTGTAATTAAGGATGAATATACTTAACTTTGAATGGATTGTTACTGACTCTTCTCGTTTTGTTTTGGTGATAGACCCCCCCCCCCCCACTCTGTCTGTCAATCTCTTTTGGGGGTTTCTGTCTCTCGTCGGGATGCCTCGGATGGGGGAAGGAGGCCAAAGATTACCGATATAGATAAATACAGTGCCTCCCACAAAAAACGAAACCGAGATTTATAGATGATTTATCATGCCTTAATCGCAAGTAAAATAGACAAATGACCTATCATTGTAAAGCTTGGGGTCTCTACTTTGATTTAAAATAATTTAGATCATTCCTCATTCAAGCATGTGTGAGCAGAAAAAAATGAAGAAAGGAAACCAAAAAGTCACTTGGCGGGCGGTATCTGACTTTCCAAAAGAAAATCACATTAAAAAAAAATTCAATATCTGTTCTTTTATTTGATACCTCAATTACAAAAACGGTCAAGAAATAACAAAGTTTTGTTTATTTATTTGGATTCCAATAACTTCGTAAAGTGAAGAGATTTTACGGGATAGCTTTTAGACTTAGTCGACACTCGGTTTTTTTACGATCAGCCATGTAGTCAGGTCCAGATTTTTTTTAAATGTGCTCAGAGAAAGTGCTTTAGGCATTTTGTGTTAATGCTGATTTATCGTTTGTTTTAAGATAATTCAGGGGTGCTGAATAAAAAAATGGTGTTTGCCAAACTTGATTTTGACGTTTTCATCCTCAAACCGGCAAAAACCAAAATGGCGGCATTTTGAATGCAGTTTCCCATATTAAACTATTTTTATGGGTGACTATATTTCACAAAAATTGGGATCTATGCGTTATTTTTCATAGCCAAGGTGGCAAACATAATGTGTCCGATTGAGTCGTCAGCCATCTTTATTTCCTAGATGGCTGCCATGATTCACAGCTGCTGATTGATAGATAATATGGCCAAATGTTTGATAATTTGGGGGCGATGCTGGCATAATCACATTGTGATATCTTTAACGTTTCCGCCATTTTTTCCTCGCCTGCATAGCAAAAGCAAGACATGGACGTCGCTTTTCCGACGGCGGCGATGACCATGGCGGCGCGGCGAAGTCAACATCAAATCTTAATTGAGGTTAACTTTTTGAAATGTCATAAACTTTAGGTTACAGATGTCTTTTTCATGAAAATTGGGATTAAACAAAGACTATTGAGACTGGTTATAGTTAGAAAAGGTCGTCAAGGGTACCTGGAAATCCAACATAGCGTCCAAAACGGCAGTCGCTGTATACCATCAACTCCAAACATTAAAATAAATCATCAAAATCATCAAAAAGCTTTCAAGGCAAATTATGAATCAGAACATGTTTACAAGATAGTGTGTGTGTCAGAGAATCCAAGGTGACCTTCCAATATGGCGTCTATAATGGACGCTGTAACTTTGAAATAGTCCGAATTCATATAATAACTTTGGGGTCAACCGAGAAAAAATAAAAAGGGAAAAATCACATCGGAACATTTTCTAGGTTTATCAGTGGTGCAGTTTTGCGCAAAAAAAAGATGATAGCAAAAAAAAATAGCTGCTATTTCTTAAAAATGTGGCTACAAAGTGCATATACTATCTACCTAGAGACATTTTTGTGTCTTTCTCATGATTTTAAGGGTCAAATAAAAAAGGTGAAGACGAATTACAGGAATACGCTGTTGTCTAAAAATTGGAGAACTTTCCAAAAATTACATTCGAATCGGCCACTATTGATACAAAATGACAATACTTCATATCCCATCTAGCGCCACTATTTTGGTGTCTCTGTTTTTAAGACTCATAAAGATATGTTTTACAAGAGATAGTGACATAATTAGATGATGGTGCAAAAATAAGTAAACATCCGAAAAACAAACTTTCAAAAATAAGATACGCTTTCACCTAAAAAGTTATATGATTCACTGATAAGTAATTCAAGACACGTCATTTTAGTGCTTAGGACTATCCTATGGTTTCATGATTAGGAGACAGCAGCAAGTTTTACGCAATTTTAGAAGTCGCTTTGGTCTTTTTACGAAGAAAAAGAAAACTGACCATTTTTGTTATTCGCCCCCATTTTTTTTTTTTTAGCCTTGAAACCATAATAGTGTATAATTTTTTCACCTAATAATGATTATGTTTAGGTGATGGAAGTCTTTTTAGGCTCATTTTGAAAATCATTTCTGAATAATAGGCAAAATGGACAGCTTCATACCATTGTAAATAAACCAAAAGTATTATTCAACCCTTGAAACCATAGTGTACACACCAAAATCATATCTCCCAGCTGGATTCTAAATGGGTTATGTCAATTTTTAAGTATCAACAGCCATTTTAATCTCCTTTATAGGAAGCCATCTTGGATTTTTAGACATACAGGATCATTGATTGCCCTTGTAGCTTATCATGTATTACTTGACCATTTAAACCGAGGGTTAGACAACATAATCATATACCCAGGCGGATATTAAACAAACTATGTCAGTTTTTAGGAAGCAGTAGCCATTTTAGACTCCAATTTTGTTAGACTTTTTGGATTCTTGGACATGCTGGACCTCTGACTGCCCTTGTAACTTGTCCTAATTTATTTCTTGACCCTTTAAACCATGGGTTAAACACCAAAATCATATAGACCAGGCTGATATTAACCAAACTATGTCAGTTGTTCGGTAAGAACAGCCATTATATAGACTCCAATTTTGGAAGCCATATTGGATTTTTGGACATGGAGGACCATAGGCTGTCTTTGTTACTTGTCCCAAAGTATTTCTTGACCCATTAAACCATGTGTTAGACACCAACATCATATCCTCAAGGCAGATATTAAACACACTATGTCGGGTTTTATGATTTTTAGATAACAACAGCTATTTTGGACTCCAATTTTGAAATCCATCTTGGATTTCTGGACATAGTGGACCGTTGACTATCCTTGTAACTTGTCCCAGTTTACTTCCTGACCCTTGAAATCACCAATGAATAAAACCAAAATAAAAGACACTAAAATAAGTAATAGATAAATTGTGAATTTTTAGGCCATGGCAGCCAGTTTTACGCAATCTTGGATTTTCAGGTACCCTGGAGCAGTGGCGTAGCTACGGGGGGGCCTGGGGGGGCACGTGCCCCCCCTGAGATTTGGTGTGCCCCCCCAGGTGCCCCCCCTGAAAAAAATGGCAGAGCAAAAAAAAAAAGGGAGAAAGAAGAAAAGAAAAAAGGAAAAGAAGAAGACACAAGAAAAAAAAAAGGAGAGGAAAATAAGAGGAGGAAGACGAGTGAATGAAATAATGTGAGGGGAAGACTTGCAAAAAAAAAATCCTTCATGTTACTATATAAAATTTTTGCTTGCGCTTCGCGCCAGAATTGCCTGTTCGATGAGATTCATATCTTGCTCAATAGGCTGATACGGAGCTAGTTTTGAAGTCAATATATAAAACATATTTTAGCTCGGACATCGAGCTTTCATTATTTTTTTTCATTTACAAATTTAAGTGCTCTGTAAAATGTCCGTTTTATGGTCTACATATCAGCATTTTAAGCTCACGCTGCGTGGTCACATTGTTTGATTTGCCAAGTTCATATTGTCTACGTGTCCCGGCTACGTGTATTCCATAATGTTCCATTAAACAAATGTATTCAGAATCCCCAGATTCTAGGTATAAATCTAAAACATGCGCGATAGCCTGCATGTTCTTTATTTAAAATGTACTTAAATTATCCAGTTTCACATCAGAATATCAATAATTGTCTGCTCACGCTTCACGATCGCATTATTAATGATACCCAATTAACTATTTCCTATTTATGATTTACAAAATATGAATAGAGTGTCCCACTTTTAGGTCTAAAATGTCAATTTTCTTCCTCTCGCGCTTCGCGCTCGCATCAATTGTTTAGTTACATACCTATCCCATTTATTAATCCAAAAAGTGCTTAGAATGACCTTTTTTTTTTTTAGGTCAGAATGTCAAAAAATTTGCTCGCGCTTCGCGCTCGCATTATTGAAATATATTTACCGTCTTACTTAACAGGACCCTTTTCGATAATGCTAGAACAGTTAATAAAAAATTTTCTAAAATAAAAATATCTAGTTACATACGAATCTTGTTCAGGATCACACATAACATTGCCCAGAATATTAAATCTTCAGGACAAAATACATGAAAGTGAAAAAAAAATCGCTCGCACTTTTTATAAGGCTTATGAGATTATTTAATGTTTATGTTGTTTTATAAGAATAAAACTGAGAAGTGACTGATCGGGAAAATATAATAGGTGAAGATAATTTCGGGCCCCGTCCCCTATTGGCGAAAGTCGGATCCGCCCTTGTGACACATACACACACACCGGAAAAAATGGTGCCCCCCCTGAAAAAGCAAGGACCCCCCAGTGCCCCCCCAGGAAAAAAATCCTAGCTACGCCACTGCCCTGGAGTGCGTATGTTCACTCTTTCCTTTTACCACCTACACCACTGAATACATGTATGCACCGAAAAAGATGTCTAGGGTAGATAAAGTGTCGGTTATTTTAATGGCGGCCATCTTAGACACCATCTTGAAAATAACCACTTTCCCGGATCCGGATTTTTGTAGATTCTTAGTAAGTTATTTCTGAGAGCAAATACTACCAAAAAACATTGACAAACATTTTTGTTACAAGTTTTGGGGTTTAGAATAGAGCAAAAAAGTGTGTAGAATGGCGGCTATATTGTTTTTTGCCAATTCGAGGATTTTAACATCAACATCAAGGTTGGCAAACAGCAATTTGAGACTCAGCGCCCTCAAATTATGCAAAACCACTTCTCAATTCAGCATTAACACGATATGCCTAAGGCAGTCAACTTTTCTCAAATCTGGACCTGACTAATGCAGAAGTTTTTTCTTAACTGTGCGATAGCTTTGGTGGGAAACCAGTGAAAACACGTACGTTTGAAATTACGGAAATACAAGCATTGTTTTGAAGAAACATATCTTAGTTTTTTTCTTGACCATTTTCTGCGATTTAGCTATCAAAGTAAACAGCAGATATTGAATGTTTAGGCTTGTGATTTTCTTTTTGAAATTTTGACACCCCCGCCAAATGATTTTTTGCTATCCTTTCCTCAAATTGTTTTTACTCACTCATGCGTTGGTAAAAAAAATCAGCTGAAAAAAGACATTCTAAGCTTTACAATCGTAGGTCCTTTGTCTATTGTATTTGTGATTAAGTTATGACAAATCATCGCTAAACCACGGTTTCGTTTTTTTGGTGGGACGCACTGTATATGATGATAAATGATATATATTACGATAATTATTGATTTTTAACATGTTTCCAAGAAAATTATCTTAAAGAGTTTTACGTACCTTGTTCTTTACAATATCCTAGACATTTGACAATATTTGGTTGATCCGATAGCTCGTAAAGTACCTTGATAGCTTGAAGTACTTGTAATGATTTTGTCACGCGATCTAAGATAGTGTATAGTATATAATGAAAATCGTATGACCTTTTATTTTAATGTTCCTTTTCCGGAGTATTTACCATTGACCAATTTCTGGACAAGCAAAGAAAATATTAAACAATAACATATTACTATTATTCAAGGGGTCATGTGTCCCCTTCGCGTAGCCTTTGCCCCCACCCCGTCCTTCTTTGAACCTGGTGAAGCTGAATTCAAATGAAAGGGAAGCCTGCCGCATCAAAACTATTTGATTATTTGCATTGGTTTCCAACACCATGTAACGGTATGGTGATAGCAAAATAATGCCAATCAATTTTCATTGAGATAACAAATTAAGCATTACCTTTAAATTTGAATTTCTTTCATTGTTATTAATTATTCTTAACTTTACGGATTACAAAATATCACCTGGCATTTGCCTAATAGCAACGTCGAGATGGTTTTGTATTGAGTGAAGATCTCCTCTCCATACTGCGCCGAAGTCACCCCGCCCAATCGTGCCGAGTCTGGTGAAGAATGTCACGTTTTCACAGGCAATGACGAAGGAGTGGGTAGTACCAAGTTTTAATGCTGTGTATACACAAAAACGTGTAACTTTACTCATAAACAGGTGTACAGTTTTGACACTATAAAGACACACCAAATGAGTAAAGTTTACTCATCAAATTCAGTTTCTTCTGTATTACTCATCTTGTGAGTTCCCGATGTAATGCAGATAAGTGAGTGTTCGCGATTGACACTATAATGACACACTGGTGAGTATTATTAGTGATTTTTTTCTTAAAAATACTCATGATTGTGAATATTATTTACATACGATTACGAGTGAATAAACTAACACAATCATGAGTATTTTGAAGAACACTCAAGAAAATAAACAAAATGAACAAATCTTTTATCATCTTTATTGTTAAAACTGCTCCAACGACTGAGCCTTTTTATTGTTTACTTAAAATTTACAAAGGTAACAACAACAACTGGCAAGTGTGCAGCAAATATGTTTGAAAACAACAATCAAAACAACTATAACGACTTGGCAAAGGTTTCATCAAAGTTAAATGCAGGGATGTCAGGAAAGGAATTTCACGATAATGCCGTTAATATTAATAACAACAGCACATTTAAGTAAAATTTCCATAATAAAAACGTAAACATAAAACAAACTTACCGGTGAAGACTAAATACTTTAGTCAAACTCTGACTCCATTGCATGCATGCAGCCGATCTTTGCTCTCGCATGATCGCGTGCATGACAGCAAGTGGCTGTTTAGACCAAAAGCTTCAGTTTCTGTATTTTGGTTGTTCCGCTGAACTGCGTTGGCTCTACTCACCAATACATAGACTGAAGGGTTCTTGGCCCGTACGTACAGCCAACGTTTTAGCAGTAACATTAGATCTAACATTCGGTGGAAACCCGATTTTGTGATCGTTTTTATGTACATACAATGTCAGATTGTAAAAAAGAAAGTACATTCAAACTTACGAGAAAATATATAAAACTCAGAAATATGGTACCTCAGACCGCAGTTACTGCTAATTCCTTTCAAATGATGATCGAAAAATAGTCATCTTCGATACTTTCGTTGGTCAACGTAAGTTGCCATCTTGGATGACGTCATCATCCTTACAGACGTATTTACCAGTCGCTATATATCGCGATTTGTGCCGCTGGTTTGCGCTTGTAGATTTGCAAGCGTTAGGAACTTGTCGCTCGCATTGATTGGCCAGGATATCGAAAATTTAATCGGAAAGCCTTGAGTGTGTGTGTGTGTGTGTGTATTTGAGTTTTGTCAGACGTGTATCAATCAGATATGATTATTTACGTCTGGGACCGACCTTTAACGTCACCATCCGAAAGACGTGACCGGGGCTCGAACCTCGAACCTCTGCATCAATTTGTAACTTCCCCACATAGCTTGGATTACAGGCGCACGCCACAACGCCCAGTTGTGAAGTGCAAGTAGTGTGTGTGTGTATTTGAGTTTTGTCAGACGTGTATCAATCAGATATGATTATTTACGTCTGGGACCGACCTTTAACGTCACCATCCGAAAGACGTGACCAGGGCTCGAACCTCGAGCCTCTGCATCAATTTGTAACTTCCCCGCATAGCTTGGATTACAGGCGCACGCCACAACGCCCAGTTGATAAAAGCACAACTCGTTGAACGTAGAGGGCAGCAACACACGGCTGCCATTTTTTCCTCTCCGGCAGAAAATTAAAAAAATAAGGAATAAATCATCGGTAATGTACATTTTCGATATTTTCTTAGAACTCATATAGTATCAAAAGAAAGATTAGAGTCTAACGAAAATAGTGGGCCTTCGTTCAAGATAATATAATGTCATTTAGAATTAACAAAAAAAATCTGGACAAAACCCGGTCGCCCGAATTGCTGACCTGATTACACATGCAGGCTCGCACTAACACACTGCCGTCGGTGAATGGGGATTAAAGTAAAATGTCAGAAATTGTTAAATAAATCCTCAGAAACGACGGTTATTCCTGTCCAGTGGCTGTTAAACTAAGTTTCGTTGCACGTGTTATACACGGCTGGTGCGGCACGGCGGATCGGAGAGAGGGGAAATAATATTTCGTGGGAACGAAATAATATTTCATGGGAACGAAATAGTATTGCGTGGGAACGAAATCGTATTTCGTGGGAACGAAATAATATTTCGTGGGAACGAAATAATTTTGCGTGGCCACGAAATAATATTGCGTGGGAACGAAATAATATTTCGTGGGGAACGAAATAGTATTTCGTGGGAGCGAAATAATATTGCGTGGCCACGAAATAGTATAGATCGGAGAGAGGGGAAATAATATTTCGTGGGAACGAAATAATATTGCGTGGGAACGAAATAATATTGCGTGGGAACGAAATGATATTTCGTGGGAACGAAATAGTATTTCGTGGGAACGAAATAATATTGCGTGGCCACGAAATAGTATATCGAGGGAACGAAATAATATTGCGTGGCCACGAAATAGTATTTCGAGGGAACGAAATAATATTTCGTGGGAACGAAATAATGTACGGAGAATTTTTCCCCTCATGTCACCTGGCGGGCTCCGTACGTTTAAGTGATTTTATTTAAAGGTAAATTGTGACATTGGTTTATTTCAAAACTTTGTTTAGATTTCACTCTTCGCTTTTCAAAATACTCATAAACAAGTTCTGAGTCCATAAAATGTATTGCATTGGCCAAAAGAACTGTTTTTATTCTCAAAAAAATATATAAAGAAGAGAAATTTTGCCAAGTGAGCTTTCTTTTGATGGAGATTTTGAAATTGACATAAAAAATGAAGAGCGCCACCTTGAGACCAAATGACATCAATACCTGCTCATGAATATTCATATCCATCGCCTCTGCGCTTGTCTCACGTGCCGATCTGTATACCGGCTATACAGTACAGTATCGGATTGAACGGCGGAGTCTATTTGCGACTTTTTCATTCATATCCTGTAGGAGCGTGTGCATTCGCCCAGTCCCTCGACGGCAAATTAAATAACTTGGAAACAACCAAGGAACTTTTTGAAATGACCATCATAATAATTGTGATGTTATGCACGTTGTTTTTCATATCGCGGAGAATAGGTCCTACGTACATCTTGATATCTGGGCAGAGTACCAGGTACCGAGAGACGGCTTTCTTCCCTTTCCTTGCTTTTCATATTTGCTTCGTTTCTCTAGCTGTATTTTTTTTTCTTTACTTGTCCAGGGTATGAAGGGAGGGAGAATTATGGTTGCTTGTGAAAGGGCTATTCTTAGTTTTTTTCCCGTTTTTTATTTCTATTTTATAATTATATTTACATACGCATTTTTGTTTCGATTCCGATTCACTGAATTGTTATCAATTTCTTCAGGTTCTGTATTTTGATTTGTTCATTATTATAACGTGTTGTAACAATTTTTTTAAAGGAAAAGGAAATCATTTTGTATTGAACTAGTTTGGCCGCCATTTTTCATTATTTTGCTTTGTGCGTTATATAGGCCTATAAGATGCTCTTTCTCTTCCAGTGATTATTTGTCAATATACTGCCTCAATGTATTTATCACCAAAAAATGACAAATACCGCGTGGCCTATGCCTTTTTTTTTAAACAATATATTCTGGGGCGGATCCAGCTTTCACTAATAACGGGGCCGGGGTAAACAATATTTTCATCCACATTTTTCCCGATCGATCGGCAGCTCAAAGCTAGTTTTTGTTGGAATCTATAGTCGTAACAGTACTAAACCCTATAAAAAAATGCGAGCGTGAGGTATTATTTTCGGACTGTGTATTGTGTCCTGAAAATTGATCTGAGCAATATGATCATTAAACAAGATGCACACTGACGGATAAGGTGCTCAAAAATTTGAATAAGTAAAGGCCTATTTAGTTCCCTTGTTCGTTTTACTATAAGCCCTTCAACAATATTTCCGTGTTTTGTATTACATTGATCAGTTAATATTTCTTTATGTCTCATACTATTTTGATATGAATTATACCTTGTTATTGTACTTGTTACTATGATTTTATATACTAATAACTCTGAACTTGTGAACCTGTTTAACCATGACTGAATGAATAAATCAATAAATGAATTGGTATAGATGAATAGATGTTCCATCGAACAGGCAATGCGAACACAAAGCGCGGGCTAAATTGTTTTTATACATGTGTAGTGACATGATTGGCTCCCACCCCTCCCCAAGTCTGAATTCCCCTCACCTTTTTGTATTCATTCTTCCTCTTATATTTTGTCCCCCCCCCCTCTGCTTTCGTTCATATTACTTTGCGCCGCCAATATCGGGGGGGGGGCGTAACGTCGGCCTCCTGGATCCGCCTATGATACCGGTGCGTAGGTCTGTATGTTATAACCATGTAACATCGATCCCCCTCCAAGTTTCTCTTTGTATTTTTCTTTTCAACTTGTTATGGTAGTATATACTGAACAAGAACAAGTATGACGTCTCCTAGGTGCCTCTCCCTCCACCCACTCCTCCTCGGTCCGCTGCATGTGCTCGGATAATAAAATTACGTACTTATCATGGTGATATATATATAGAATTGCAAAGTTTATTGCAAAAACTGCATTACTCGTGAATTTGTGTTTCGCATTTCTGATGTCTTATTAAATATATATATATATATATTCGAGGACATACAGCTAGGCGGAACTATTTGAGGGAAGGGATCTTCCATCTCTGTGTGATTCCGAAGTTCCGATGATGGTTCAGAGAATGTACTTCATGCAAAGTCACGTTTTGGCATGACCTCTCAGCGCTGGGCATATCGACGGACAAAAAAATGCAAACATGTGATGGATCGAAATGGTAAAAAATATATATTTTAAAGAAAACCATCGTTATAAAATGCAGTCATACCAACATTTTTTTGTTAATACCAGTTTGAACTTAGATAAAAATTATAACCCGAGGCTATATTAGCAGCAGGGGCGGCGGAACCGGGTGGCGGCAGAGGCACTTAACCCCCTACATAAAAAATCCCAGTAGGAAAAAATGCCTTTTTTAAATGGAGAGTGCACTTATTTCAAAATGATGTACATGTATGTCCCTTTTCAAAATAAAATACCCTTTTTGAAGTCAAACGATACATTTTAGGTTGGAAATCACAAAATTTTTGGCTCACGCTTCGCGCCCACATCATTTATTTTTTAGGAAGGCACTCACTTTGTTTTGGTTACAACTTGTGCTTATAATGTTCAATTTTCAGGTTTAAATGTCACAAATCTTCAGCTCGCGCTTTCCGCTCGCATCAAAGGTACACATTATGTTCTTGGTTTCAAACTGCTTAGAATATCCAGTTTTCAGGTTGAAATATTACAAATTTTCGGCTCGCGCTTCGCATCAATTATTATTTATTAAGACACACAATTAAGTTCTTGGGTTAAAAAAAGTGCTTTGAATGTCCAGTTTTCTGGTTGGAATATCGCGCTCGCGTCCATTCTTCAATTAGATGCACATCTTTTTCATAACAAAATTGCTCGGAATGTTTGATTTTCATGTGTTATTAGTCATGTTAGTACAAGCAATGTCTAGAATTTATAGCTCGCGATTTGCGCTCTTAACACCTCGCAAGAATGCTCTTTTAACAATAATTTGCGCGATTTGACCAAAAAGCTGCGAATTTCACAACTTCAGATTTGAAAATGTTCAAACTGCTTGCTTGCTACGCTCGCTCCCGGAAAAATAAAGCCTAAATAGATATTTTATCAATCAGAAAAGACTTTAAAAAGGTTTTGCTCAATTTAATTACTACAAAACGCACAACTACTTAACACAGATGATAATCTCATGGTGAAAATATCAATTTGCATAAAAAATGCAATTTTTTGCATATAAGTGCCTTTTTTTGCTTTGCCCCCCCCCCCAAAAAAAAAAAAAAAAAAAAAAATTGAAAATACGTTCCGTCGCCTATATGATTCCGTCACCAATGGCACTCGCTGGTATTTGAATATATCATCATTTACACCCTCTCAAAGAAAGCAGACTTACTTTTGCCCTTTATTTTGCCCACAATGGAACTTACAGGAAAGCATATCAAACAGGATGCAAATGGAGGTCTATTCAGCCGGACGTTATTTATACGCTTTGGAGTTTGGATTCTTGTTTGCCTAGAAAACGTAAAGTATTTTTATATTTTCATTACATCTTTGTCCTTATTTCTCTATATCCGTAGCTCTACCATGCGCGTATTCGGGGGCGCCAAAATAGGGAGAAAAGGGAAGGAAGAAAAGGGGTTGACGAATTGCTGTTTGACATGGGGGGGGGTGGATGCGCCGAATTGATGTTCAACCTAGAGTATGTATATAGCGGGTGCCGAATTTATGTTTTGCTTAGGGGCGCCGAATTGATGTTCGACCTAGGGTGTGCCAAATTGATCTTCATCCTAGGGGGGGGGGGGGGGGCGAATTAATGTTTTACCTCGGGGCGCCGTATAGATGTTCGACATAGGGGCACCGAAATGATGTTTAACCTTGGGGATGGGGCGCCGAATAATTATTTTTCCTACATACGGTTGTCGAGTTGCTGTTTGACATATAGGGGCGCCGAATTGATGTTCAACCTAGGGGGTGCCGAATGGATATTCACCACACGCCAATTTGATATTTGTCTCGGTGCATCAAATTCAGGTTCAATTTACCTAGGGAGGGGAGGGGGTGCCAAACTCATGTTTGCTCCCATCAATTACCAATCCTGTTAAGGATTACCAAAAGTGCCTAGAAAGTCCTAATTTTAGATCAGAATATAAAAACAAATTCATCCTACTCTTCGCATTAATTGTTTAGTAAGGTGGCGATCCTGTTCATGGTAAGATAAGTGCTTAGAATGTCTGACTTTGTATCAAAATATATAGATTTTTATTCAGCTCGCGCTTCGCGCTCGCATAAACTGTTTTGTTACTGATCATCCTTTTCATGATAACCGAAAATGCTTACTCAAATGTCCAAATTTTAGGTAAGAATATTAAAAAAATTTCATCTCGCTCTTTGCGGACGCATCAATGTTTAGTTAGATGACAATCCTGTTCATGATTACCAAAAGTGCTTAGAATGTCCACATTTTAGGTCAAAATATCAATCACTTTTTAAGCTCGCGCTTCGCACTCGCACAAATTTACGAGGTCAGAATATAAAAAAATTTGAACTCGCGCTTAGCGTTCGCATTAATTATTTAGCTTTATACCCATCCTGTTCATGGTTATAAAAAGTGCTTATGATGTCCAGTGTTGGATTGGGAATTCAAAAATTGTCAGTTCGCACTTCGTGATCGCATAAAATGTTGATAGATACCCATCCTGTTCTTGATTGCCAAAAGTGCTCATAGATTTTTTTCCCCCAAATTTTAGGTCAGAATATATAAAAAATTCAGCTCACGTTTCGCGCTCGTATCAATAATAATTGTTTAAATAATTCATATACATATCATGTTCACGGTTGCAAAAAGCGTAGAATGTTTGATCGGAAAACAGATGAAAATATCCCCCTCCCCTATTGGCGAAAGCTGGATCTAGCCCCGGTTAAGAAATTACAGCTCCCGCACATAATTTTAGTATGGTCTACCACTCTGATGAAAAGTTGAACTAAATTGAAACCCCAAAACGCTTAAAAATTCTATGCTTTCTGGTCGCATTTATTCTTTTCAAGAAGTGGATACAACTTTGATCTTTTTTTACATGGACACATTAAAAAAAATGGTCTTCGATTGCCTTTTACACGTGGTTGTGGAATAAGACAATTCAAAATGCATTTAGGCACTTTGATTGCCTGAGTGGTCGGGTCGGGTTGCAATTTTCCGAAAGGTTCACAGGAGCGCAAAAATAGTGACCCCCTCGTGGTGCTAAATCCTGGATATGCGCATGTCCGTCGGGCATCGTTTCCACTTTTGTACCTCTTTATCTATACCGGTGTGATACTATATAAGTCCATGGATCAGATCAGTTTACTTCCATTTCGTCTGATGCCAAATCGTCAAATTGCCAACTCGCCTACTATCATTAAAGTCTACCATAATTATGTTCATCCACTATCGTCTAGTAACCAGTTGGTCCAATAGCCATTCAGTCCATATACCATTTGGTCTAATGGACAACGTGCTATTGTGCAAAATGAATGAAAATGAATTGGATACTGGACCAAATAGTTGTTCGACGAAATATTGATGGACGGAATGGATATGGACTAAATTAAATCAGACCATGTGGTGAGTGCAAGTTGGCACTTGGCAGTCGACGACTTGGCAATTTATCAATGGACCTACTATAGGCCACTAAATTGAACTTGTCCGAGTGTGCCATAACACCTAAACTGCAGGCTTTCTCATATCCGATACCCCCCCCCCCCATCCCCCGCCGCCTCAAGAAAGGGAAGGGGGGCATGGAGGAGAGAGAAGAAATAAAGAAAGAAGTAGATTGTTGAAAGGGAATCAAAATAATATGAATCAAAGGGAATGTAAACGCAATTTAATACTCTGTTTGAATCGCTTTTCTTTCATGGAATTTATATTTTGAATACATCGTTTCATTTCAGCCTTTCTCATTATTTTACTTTCAACCCTGTATTTCATCAGCTTTACTATCAAAAGCCTGCGTAGCGAATTACAAAACGTCCCATCCTTGTTTCACCACCCATGACATTACGTAATTATCATTTTATTATTATCATGTAATGAAATTCATACTGTGTTTACACGCTGCATCTGCTGTCAGTTTGACTACCTTGTAAATATTTATTTATAAGGTAAAGCTTATTTCCAAGGTAATATTTATTTACAAGGTAAAGCCTATTTCCCCACTGGAAAATAGCTTTAGAGCTTTCGTGGGTCATCTTGTGTAAGCCTGTTGTTTTTAATGCTACTGTATATATATTATGGTGACTTGCGAAATAAAATCAATCAATCAATATTTTTTGACGATATTCAGTTGAAATCAGTGGCGTTCAAAATAATGGGGAAGGATTGGGGCTATATGGATTCCCAAATTTGTCACGGCCAATACAAAAAGAAAGCGAGAAGGGGAACTAATATCTGAATATTATGTCAAAATCTATCACCGATAAAAAATGATTTGTGCCCGACACATATATCTGGCCCCTTAATTCATATTTTTTACGTTTATTATTTACGCCAACGGTTGTATTCATGAATAGTTCAAGCATGGTTCCTAACATACTTCTGTATTTTTCGATGTTTACACAATTCCTAGCCTTGGGTTGGGGGTTGTGTGTATTCCTTATGTTCGCATTTTTTAATGTTATTTTTCTATTTATTTCAATATTATCCTCTCCAACTTTATTATGGTATGACTATTCAAGGAATTATAATTACTCGTTTGCTTGCATGCTCCATGACCGCTTTGCCTTCACTCCGGGGGGGGGGGGGGCACTTAAATTGACGAGTGGATACCATGCACGACCCAAAAAACACGTAAAAAGGATGTCTTTTTGTCAAAAACACAAAAATATTGAAAAAAAGGTATCTATGTTGCTAGGAAAGCTACGTGTTTAGGGTCATATTTTCGGGGATGATGAAACAAAATTAA
Source organism: Lytechinus pictus (assembly GCF_037042905.1). Classification (NCBI taxonomy): domain Eukaryota; kingdom Metazoa; phylum Echinodermata; class Echinoidea; order Temnopleuroida; family Toxopneustidae; genus Lytechinus; species Lytechinus pictus. The sequence goes on from NC_087252.1 coordinate 6,830,413, forward strand.
AATGTTTTATAAAGGATGTCCTTTTTGCCCCAACACTACGTGTTTAGAGTCCGACTTGCGCGAGTTGTGGAAGGTGGGGCCGTAATAAAACCAAAATAATGATGTGTAAAGGTAAAACCAACGACCGACGGACCCGACATAACAATAAAATATCGCTGTACTTGTTTAGGGGTTCATTTCGGGAATACTTGCCAAGAGTATCGTTTTGTTTCCAATACTTGTTAAGGGTCGGTTTGAGACGCCAATACTTGTTAAGGGGTGCAGTTTCAGAATATGGAAAATACGTGTTTGGGTGCTTTTCGAGACCCCATGGTCGCGCATGGTATCCACTCGTCAATGGAAGTGCCCCCCCCCCCCCCCCCGGCCTTCACTTCTCTCAGTGCGTATTCAGAACTATTACTGTATTCTCATTGATCCCCCTGGAGTTGTAAAACACCCATAAAGGCAAAATATTATATTTTCATCGGCAGCACATGTGCATTACATCATCATAAATTAAGTACATCAGGGTCCATGATCAGAAAAAGCGTATACCCATTAAACCTCGCCAGACGGGGCTTGCCCCAAAATAACAATTTTATTTTTGTCTCGTTTCGAAATTTCATTTTTATTTTGGCTGCTATATGCTTCAAGCACATATTTGCTTACTGTATATAGTTTGCCTCTGCATTTTACTCATTATATATATATTTTTTTATATATTGTATTTCTCTAGTCACTACATATAAGATTGTCACTTGTATTATGATCATGTCTCAAGCATTGTAAATTTGTTTTGTATATTATTCCAATAAATGCAAAAAAATCCTGCAAAAAAAGCCACATCACCACATAGTTGAACCATTCCAACCATTTCTACGATCAATACGATCGCCTCGACTGATCTGATACGATTAATTATTCCGCGATTATAATTATGGCCCTTGGAACCGGGGGTGCAAAGCACCCCCAAGATTTTACAATGGGGTGCGGCGTGCATTATTTTCCATGTAGGCAGCTCCCCCTGGAATTCTGGTATAGGTGTCGAATTGGATAAATGTAGGAAAATTACCAACATTTTGTATTGGAACCTTTTTTAATGTTTTTCTTTTGCTTTGTCAAATTTTCCTCAGCACCGCCACCAAAAAAAATCGTGACAGTGTGAACTTGGCACTTTTTTTTCAATCATAAAAAATGATTATATTATTTTCCCGCATGAGTTTTGAAATATTGACACGTACGCCAGAATCTCTTTGGTCCTAATATGAAGCATAAATTTCCACGTCTATAAAACAACAGTTATCATTCGTTTTTCCTATAGTTATAGCAGGGAAATGGGAGTTACAATTCCATTGATAAATAAGTCTAAAATGTTATGCCAATCAAGATGCAAGTCCCGGATGCAAGTCCCGGATGCAAGTAATGTCTTTGTCCTGCTCATGTCGCAGTCATTCACATTTTTTCAACGGTTGAACTGCTCGTGCACACTCTGTATGCGTATAGGCCTTTCCCGGAGGCCTTTCTTCCTCTCATTTGTTGCTATAAAATTTCATCTTTTTATCAATTCTTTCTACTTGTTTACTGTCTATGAAGGGGTAGCAAGTTAATCTCCCATGGGGTGCCCCTATCTATTGCTGCATCATTTGTATCCATTTCTCTTTGACCATCCATTTCTTGGGAAAATACATCAATTGGATGATCCATTTATATATGCCTATCCATCCATTCTTTCAGTCATCCATCCACCGGTCGTGCTGATGGTTTGATTATAGCATGGACCTAATAGGTCCATGATTGTATAAAGGATAAAGCGCCCTACTATATCATTATAGGCTACCCCACCCCCTCCCCATACTACATAAAAACTCGGCGACCCATGGACTAAATGTACACATTTCAAAGCAGACGTAATGTACATGCACAATTCCCTTGTACATGTTGCACCTTGCTGCTTCTCCAGGTTTGCTTAGTCTTCTTTCACATACGTTGTTGCACTTTGCCCCCACGGCGTGCCTTGTAAAGTTCTGTTGTAAGACTCTACATGCTGGTCGGCCCTGGAAATCACAACTCTGAATACGTAGAGCGTTTCTAGACCATAGCACCGCGCAATACTCAACTTCTCATTTTTCCATATCACAAGCTTTCTTGTGTGGATGCAAAAATAAGAGTTTTCCCAGAAATCTTGTCCCTGACGTCATGTCTGCCCCCCTCATTTTTTGACTCATGACGCCTTTACTCTGCTTGTTCGACCTTAAGCCGTTGGTCCCCTGGTTGCTTGCTCACAGGCATTCGTGCTTTCTTAGCAGTCAGGTAAAAACCTCGGCAACAGAAATAACAGAAATTTGCAACTTGATGCGTACGTTGGTCACATTCATGCTATCACGGTCTACACAATGTAGACTACACGTACGTACTTCGCATCAACAGGTTTCTCAGCTCACCTTTTGACCTCGCGAGTTCAATCTAAGGGTGCGTTTATCCGCCACTTTTTCACCCTAGAATCATGATCTGAATCATGATTCAAATCATGATTCTGCAGAATCACGATTGCGTTTAGTCGAAATTGAATATAATCATGATTAGAATCACAAACATGAAACACCAAAAAAGGGGCGTTTGGAAAGACGTTTCTGCAGAATCACGTACGAAAATGTTCGAATAAACGATATCGTGATTTGAATCATGATTATATGACCTCACTGTGTCGGGCTACTTTCGGTTTGACTCTTGCCAAGCTCAGCTCATTGTATGTACATGATTACTCTGCATGCATTTCTTGTCATGTCCAAGTTCTGTGTTGGTCATCGCATCGTCCACTACTTTTCATTTTTTGGTCATGTCTTCAACTTCAAGTTCTAGTAAATGAATTAACTGGACAGACAATGATCTCAGTTGTTGTTGAGTATAGAGTGTCAATATTAAATTGGATCTACGCTGAAATTCACTTCCGAACACCATTTTTGATAAATTGACAAGATGAATAGAAGCACATGGACCCTATATGATAGAAGTAAATAAAATTAGGTATAGACTGAATTCTGGAAGCAAAATATTTTTCGAGAGCCGAAGCACGTGCGAAAAACTTCCTCTGTCAAACTGCGCACTAGTGATGCGCACTGGATTGGCCCGAATCTGAGGAGAAACAGCATTGGAATGAAGGTCGTCTAAACGCTGATTCTGTGATATCGTGATTCATGTTTGTGTTTTGAATCATGATTCGAATCATGATTCAAATCATGATTCTGGCTTGAGGTCGCATAAACGCAGCCTAAACAAACGAAGAGTAGTCAAGTGTTGCATTGGGATTGTATCTTCGTTATGTTTTACTATAGGCCTATATTTAACCCCGCATTGGGGTTGCATCTTCGTTATGTTTTACTATAGGCCTATATTTAACCCCGCATTGGGATTGCATCTTCGTTTTACTATAGGCCTATATTTAACCCCGCATTGGGGTTGCATATTCGTTATGTTTTACTATAGGCCTATATGATTGCATCTTCGTTATGTTTTACTATAGGCCTATATTTAACCCCGTATTAAACAAACCCTGTTTTATATCGTAGAACCTGCTCTGAAAGTAATCGTTTTTCTCTTCGCCCTTTCCCTTCATGCTTGGCTGTAGACAGAATGGTGGTGGCCGTCTGTTTAGAGTTTTAAATATTTTTGGTCTAACTTTTTTTTCCAATTTCTCCTCTGTACTTTGCGAGTGGATCTAAATAATCTTAAACTGACTGAAACATTCAGGAAAGATTAAAAAACACCAAAATATCAAATTAGGGTATGTTGTATTCAGATCCCTTTATGATGGCTCTCCTGATTCTCTTTCACCAATCCACTTCTTTCTTTCTTCTCTCTCCTCCCTCCCCCCTTTCCTTTGGGGAGGGCCAAGGAGTCAGTATACAGAGTATACAGTAAGCTGCGCTAGCGCCTCGCCCTAGTTTCCGTATGTAGCACGCCAAGCTATACATGAAGGGAAAAGGTGCATAAAAGAGCTACGATCCACATGAATAAAGATCAAACTCGGAACTCGGCCCTTGCCCATCTCTGGGATTCTCGTATCTCTTTTAGTCTTGGAGTACTTTCAGATTCATGACATAAGATTCCGAAAGTAAGCCGTATTGGGCAATCCTTTGCTTCGTCATTCACGTCAGATAATCAACGTGTCTGAATCCTTTTCCACGCGTACGATACAATCATGGAACTATAGGCTCAATATAATATTCTTATCCTGTGTGTGCTATCGCAGATAGTGGATTATATCTGAAACTAAAGCAGAGCGCAAGCATGTCGCTAGCCGGCTAATTGAGCTTGCACGCACCGTTCGATGTTTGCTTTCTACTCAGCTACACACACAGAGTACTGCACATTGTTGATACGGGGATTTCTTAATACTGCGCATGCGCTATGACGTATTTCATCAATATGCATGAGGTCGTAATGAATATGCATGATTCGAACAGTGTTCTAAGATCAATTTATTTTTTAACCCGAGAGGGCGTCAACAAGAAGGTCCACAGTCAAATAGGTTAACCGAGACGAGTTATAATATATGTTTCACCCCTCAATATCATGAAAATATGAAAGTTATGCAAGTTTCTTTTCCGTGATAAAATAGAGCAATAATGTAGGTATTTAATTAATGTAATAATTTCAAAATTGATTCATTGCCCTTGTCTGAGATCAACCAATCATACACTATACCTTTAACATTGAGTGAAATTAAACTCATAAATGCGGTATAGAATGTGATGCATGTTGTATACTCATGTTTAGGTGTAAAAATACACCTTGTAGAAGTGCATTTTACCCGCCTATATGAGTTTTTTAAGGGTTTTACTCGAAACATCGAGTTCTGATTTTTTGTGCGTATGCTGCATTGTTTTAAGACATATAAATTTTCGAAGAAGTACATTTAATATACTTAAAGGAGAATGAAACTCTTGGAGCAATTTAGCTTTTGTGAAAGCAGAAAAATCAAAGAATAAGATCAACAAAAGTTTGAGTAAAATAGGACTAGCAATAGAAGAGTTATGAGCATTTGAATGTCGAGATCACTAATGCTATGGAGATCCTCCCATTGGCAATGCGACCAAGATCTATGATGTCACAGATGAACAACTCTCCCCTTTTGGACACTGAAAATATACCCCAAAACATATCTTTTTGCTCATTCTAATCATATGACAATCGAGTCATCAATTATATAATGTTGTGAAACCTCTGTACTTGTCCTCTCATAAAGAGAACACCTCACCTTGTGATAGACTCTATAAAAGTGAGAATATAAGTGAAATAAGTACTAAAGTAATGAGGGAGTTGTACGTGTGTGACATCACAGATCTTGGTCGCATTGCCAATGGGAGGATCTACATGGCATTAGTGATCTCAATATTCAAATGCTCATAACTTTCTTATTATTCATTCAATCTTCCTCAAACTTTGAACAATATGTTTGTTTGATTTTTCTCTTTGATATGGATTAAGCTGGTTTCAAGGGTTTCATTCTCATTTAAAACACCTAATCTAAAATCAACATAATAATTAAAAAAGGAGTATTATGTCTGATCTTGTGAGATTTCTAATACGTATCCTGGTCAATTATATATTTCCAGAGAATATAAAGTAATTATGAATTTGAGATGAAACAAAATTAAAGGATACTCCGGGCTGAAAATAATTATATCTAAATAAATAGAGAAAAGAAATCAGTGAGCAAAGTGCTAACAATGTCATCAGAATTTGATTGCAAATAAAGCAGTCAGTGGAATTTAAAGTTTACTAATATTTTGTGAAAATACTTTATGCACATCGTTAGATGGACTAATGATGCCACCCCCTTTCTTTATTTTCTTATAATTATTTAAAAAGATCATGCATGTTGTATTATATGTCTCTCTTATGAGAAAACAGCTGCAGAAATTAATGTCCAATACATGAAATCAATTGTCAATCAAAATATAATTGTAAAAGGTTAAAATTTCACTAAACATTATTGCATATAATAAAATACTAAGATACAAGTGGGAATAACAAAATCATATTAATTTGCCCACTGCATGTTCATGAAGAGATGCAAAAACTGTTATACCGATATAACGCAAATCTTTAAAATGTCATAACCCTGTTTTTCCATTGATAAAATTGTTAATGCGTTGATTGTTTGATTTCCCTTTATCTATTCAAATCATATCATTTTCTGCCTGGAGTACCCGTTTAACGTGTATAAGAGTAGTCATAAAAAGAGTTCTGTTGCACCACCAAGAATAATGATAAGGTAAACACTTGCTTACGCTTAAAATCTAATTTTCACTTTTTTGTGTACTTTGGGCCTTTATCCCATAGAGACCTGATTATGAATTATCAGAATGATAAAGAGATAATTTGAAAAGAGAGCATTAAATCAAAGTAGTTGCACGAATGCATAAGAAACAAAAATATTTTTGACAAAATTATACAAGGTTTGTTTGAATGAATATGATCATAAAAATTTAGATTGAGTTTAAAGAGTAATGTTACACAGCAAATGTATAGAATCAAAAGAAAAGTTGAAAAATATCATTCTTGAGCAATTTCTCACCTCGATCTCTGCTTTGAATTATCTCATTGGCCACGTTGTTATTCACCCCCTGTGGTATATTCATTTCTTTTCTGTAGAAATGTGTATAAATTGATATGAGTTTATTCAATCTCATGAAAAATAAGAAATAATTTGTTTTACATTCACTCAAAGGCATTTCATGGCACATATATAATCAAGAACAATCGCAATGAGGGAAATGTTATAATAATCAGTGATGATTATCACCAAGAGCGTTTATTCATTATTAAAGTGTTTTAAGAATGGGATTAGGAAAAAAGTCTTAAAGTACGTCTACAATGAAGGGTCTGGGTTTTTTACCTATTGGAAATAAAATCATATGTATATGTATATCTGTTGGAATGAATTTATCCTTTGTCATTCTATTTCCGTCAGTTAAAGTGTATGTATCTGAGTAAAATGTATGCGTGAACGTTGGAATTTACTTTAATACTAGCTTGTGTTTTGAGGCGAAGTGTGTATGGTTAGAAATGTGAGTGTGTTCTGTGCTTTTCAGTGGTATAGGATGTTGTAAAGTTTGGTATAAATATGTGTGGTTATTTAGTATGGGCTGTTACAGTATCGGGTTTGAGGGTGTGCGAGAGTGGATGAATGTGTGGGTGAGTGAGTGCGAGGTTGTACGCGTGTGTTCGTAAGGTGAGTTAGAAGCAGGCCCCCGAAGCTCCGCCATTTTGTCGGGGACATTTGGGCAAATCCTAAGCAACCATTTGCATAAACATGAATAATTAATCAGTTCGCTACACATCCCAATAGACTATTAATGCGACGAAGCAGAACGCGGAGATCAGCATCACGCATGCGCATTGAGCGAGGTCAACTTTGAAACTTTCATGAAAGTTCATGTATTCATCACGCGATTAATTTACTGCTTACTACTTTTGACAAATCAGCGATCTTTAAGAGTCACCAATAGAGAATCCATGGAATCGGTACACATGAATGCAGTTCTGATCTTCTTTCCTTCCTCGAGATGGGGGGGGGGGGGGGAGGGGTCAATCGGTCTCTTTTTTTTTAATCTACTCTTTATTTTGCATTGATGCAAATGAAAGGGGCAGAATAACGAACGAGTTTATTTAACGATAACCAATAAGCCATTACAAAGCCGGCCCGTGCCCCCCCCCCCCTTTGAGAGGCAAAATAAAAAAATTGTAATGTAAATACAAGTGTGCCCCCCCCCCCATTTGAGAGTGAAGGCCCCCCCCCCTTTATTTTTGCTTGTCAAATTTGCCCTCGGGGAAAATTAATGTGCCCCCCCCCCCCCTCTTTCGAAAATCCTGGATCCGCCCCTGTTCTCTAGATTTTCTCTCTTCGGCTCTCTCTTTTTTTTTTTTTTTTTTTTTTTCTTTGCCTTCTTACAGTCTTATTATTCAATCACACACATAACACACTCTCCCTTCCGCAATTCATTAAACAAGAAAACAATACTGGGTGATTCCAACTTCGGCGTTGGTGTAGATGCTGGTGTGGATAGCACAATTCAAATTTTTATTCCTCCAAACCTAATATGAGTTAAAAAAAATAATCAAAATCATGTTATTAAAAGCTCAACATCAAGTGAGGTGAATCAATGAATCAATTTCATTATAATTATGGTGCTGTGCTGATGTAAAACTTGGTAAGATGCCACACCGAAAGATCAACAGCAAACATGAAATCCCCGTATAACTCTTTATTCTTTTTTACAAATATCTCTATCACATCTACCATGTCTACATCACAGCCATGGATCAAAAATACTTTTAAGGGGGGGGGGGGGGAGGTGGTGCTTTTGCCCTCTCCCCAAAAGATCATCATTCTCAAAAAGGATTACTTTTGTTTTCTTTTCAATGGAACTTATTTTTATTTGTCATACTTCTTTTTTTTATTTCTTTTTATTTTTTATTTTTATCTATACCTTTTTTTCATTATTTATTCATTTATTTGAATATTTGGGTTTTTTTTTTTTTTTTTTTTTTTTTTTTTGGGGGGGGGGGAATTTACAGGATATGTAAATACAACCCCCTCTATCCGGGATCCATGCCTGCGCAATGTAGGTCTCATTACTCTTATCTTTATGCTGCTTGTTCACTACTGCTCGCTCATTCTACAAGTACTTCCTGTCTCTCCTCAAATGACTTGATTCACCTAAACTCAAAGCTAAAAAGAATCATATAAGACTTGTTAATTCAGTGACAAAATCATGTTTAATTCATTTTATTCCAAATACATACGTCAGGTAACAATTTATTCCTCTTGACTCTAAAGATCAAATTTTGATCAAATCTCGTTCCCATGTGCTAAATATGAAATGATGGAAAGAGGCTACTGCCCTCTCAAACACAGATGTAGTGTCACATGCCCCCCTTCCCTGAATCCATTCATCATTATTTTTTGTAAAAAAAAAATCTTCATTAACAAAATTATTACACAAATGAAGAGTTTGGTTGCCGAAGGAATTAGATCTACTTTGCACCGTTCCGAAAAAAAAAATCATTTTTTTTTAATTATCCCATATTGCCATATTCTTACGAGAAACTAAATTTTCATAATCATTATTACCTATATTCACAATATCATTATAAAAACTACTGCTACAATCAGCACTATCATTATCAGTAAAATAACCCTATTCCTCCTAGATTGTGCATTTGCTTGCTGGGTGGTGAGGAGGCAAAGGGTTATCAGTACTCTATTCTAAATACATGAATGATAAAGTCATTACGTTTGATATAGGATAATTATTGGTATTTAATTTTTTGCCCTTTTTGAATCATGAGGGTCCTGCAGCTTACATTGTAGTATTCATTTGGTCTTGTAATTCTTGAGTCTCTATAACAGCGGATGTGAAGCAGAATCATGTTCCACGTCTGTTGAATAAAAAAATACATACAGAAAGGCAGGAATATTAGCAATTCAAGCCGTTGTTGTAAATAAAAAAACAAAAACAACTTACACTACCGGTATAAAGGTTTATAGAGCATAAGCTGAATGAGTCACCTTTGAAAAATCTGGTGTGGATAGAAGAATTAATGTAGGTAGTGAACAAATGAATTGATTTCAAAAGATTTTCCACTTGCTTAGTACACTTTTATATTTACTATTTACAAGCTTGATCTACGGTATTAAAAAACAAAATCCTAAAAGGATGATATTAATCGTCCCTTGATATTAAAGTGAAAATGAAAATGGAGCTTGAAGTCTGTCAATACTATTCTAACCTAGTCTCTGAGCTGATTTTACCGATCATTCAGTCACTATACTAAGTTAAATCTTGGTTTAATAAACACATGATTTTCGAAACTAAATATAGAGGTCTAGTCTTAAGTTATTGAGTCTAGATCTAGAATCCTAGATCTATTTAAAAATTTAATGATAGACGGTAACATTAATGTTTAAACAATTAAAGTCAACGACATAACTGTATTTTAATTAGGGCCTAGTTTGATTGTTAGGGTAGTGGGTAGTGACCTAGTTCACTGCTAGTTCACTGCTTCAGGGCGTGACGACCCTGCCTTACACGAGTCCCGGGCTCAGCTGGCTCCGGCTGACAGTACCCGGTATGGGCCCCTGTCCAGGGTGACGGACATCCAGCTATGGGAAAATAGCTAGGGAGTTAACCTCATTGAAAACCGGAGTGGAGCCCCGCAGGCGGTCTGGTGTTCGTCTCGACACTCTTCCGGCAGCTTCTGCAGCCAAACTGGTGCCAAATGTATTGTTCTGCTCTCCTTTGGACTACATCAGTGAGGCCGAGAGGGGGATTCTGACGATTGGGCTACCCAGGATCTCCATAGAAAGAGCCCAGGCTTGCGCTCTGGAGAGGACACTTCAGTGCCACTGTCAAAAGTGGCAGAAACAACACGGGAAGCAGCAGTCACGATTGGCGTAGGATTCAGGCGCTACGGGTTGCTTCCGTCGGTGGGAGGGATCTTCGTGTTCCACTGGTCAGCTACCGCCCACCTCAAGCTGGGCAGCCCCCAGTTAGTAAGGTGCTGACCCGCCACAGGCCGCCTGCTCCATCGGGTGCTTGGAGCTTAGAGAATTGACTCGACAAGCGGACTGAAACTACTGCACCAAGCAATAAACGAAATATAAAGAAAACCCCAGCCTTGCGTTTGGCAAGCTGGAACGTCAGGACTATGTGTCCTGGCATCTCAGACAATCTTCAAGAGGTCGATGACACCCGCAAGACAGCGATCATCGACCGCGAGCTAAAGAGGCTCAACATTGACATTGCGGCACTTCAAGAGACAAGACTCCCCTCAGAGGGGAGTATCAGAAAAGAGGACTACACCATATTTTGGCAGGGGAGAGAGCCACAGGAACGGCGACAGCATGGCGTTGGATTCGCAGTGAGGAACTCCTTACTCTCCTCGATTGAACCACCAAATAGAGAAACAGAACGCATCATTTCACTTTGCCTATCAACTGCCTCCGGTCTAGTGAACATCCTAAGCTGCTATGCCCCAACGCTCTGCAGTTCTGCAGAGACAAAGGACCAGTTCTATGAGCATCTGGACTCTGTCATTGCTAACGTCCCTGCCAACGAGCACCTATTCCTACTAGGAGACTTCAATGCACGGGTGGGAGCGGATCATGACTCCTGGCCCAAATGCATCGGACACTTCGGCATTGGTAAACTGAATGAAAACGGTCAAAGGTTGTTGGAAGTCTGCTCTTACCACAACCTCTGCATCACCAACACGTTATTTTCCACAAAACCATGCCACAAGGTATCCTGGAGACATCCCAGATCTCATCACTGGCACCAGCTAGACCTTGTCATCACAAGAAACTCATCCTTGAACAGTGTCCAAGTTACCCGAAGTTACCCCATGCGGATTGTGACACAGACCATTCACTGGTTGCTCAAAGCAGAAAGCTCGCCCACGCATCAACACTGCAAACATATCAAGTCGTGACCTGCAGGATCTCTTCGCCGACTCCATCGAACAGGCCCTCCAGGACTATCCTTCTGCTACTGCTGAAGAAAGATGGATTCACATTCGCGATGCAATCCATCACTCAGCCATGGAAGTATTCGGCAAGAGAGAAAAGCAGAACCCAGACTGGTTCATAGCTGGAATCACAGAGTTGGAGCCTGTCATTGAAGCAAAACGAGCAGCACTCGCTAACTACAAGAGTGATCCATCTGTGAAGACGCTCACAGCCCTCAGAAAGGCGAGGACGGATGTCAAACGGGTTGCTAGACGCTGTGCCAATGACTACTGGTTAGGCCTATGTCAGAGCATCCAGCTTGCAGCAGATAACGGCAACACCCGCGGTATGTACGCATGCATAAAGAAGATCTTTGGGCCAACCATCAAAAAGACATCACATCTCAAATCAACTACTGGGGAGATCATTACAGACAAGAAGCTTCAAATGGAGAGATGGGTTGAGCATTATGAAGAGCTTTACTCGCGTGAGGTGATAGTCAACGAAGCTACAATTGAGAGCATCGAAAGCTTACCTGTCATGGAAGATCTTGATACTGTACCGTCCTTAGAAGAGCTTACAAAAGCTGTGAACTCCCTGACCTCCGGCAAGGCTCCAGGAAAAGACGGTATACCCCCAGACCTAATCAAAGCCGGAAAGGACACTGATCTTCTACGCCTCCTCCATGAACTGCTCTGTCAATGCTGGAAAGAGGGAACAATTCCGCATGATATGCGCGATGCCAACATCATTACTTTGTATAAGAACAAAGGGGATCGCAGTGATTGTAACAACTATCGCGGAATCTCCCTCCTAAGCAATGTTGGAAAGACATTCGCCCGAGTGATCCGAACAGACTGCATTTGCTTGCAGCCCGCGTGTACCCAGAATCACAGTGTGGATTTCGGGCTGGAAGATCAACCATTGACATGATATTCTCCATTCGCCAACTGCAGGAGAAAAGCCGTGAGCAGAGACAGCCATTGTACATTACGTTCATCGACCTTACCAAGGCCTTTGACCTAGTCAGCAGAAAGGTTCTCTTCAATTTGCTTCAGAAGATAGGATGCCCTTCCACACTGCTTCAACTGATTGTATCATTCCATGATGATATGCAGGGCACCATCCAGAATGACGGCTCTACTTCTGCCCCATTCCCAATCAAGAATGGGGTCAAGCAGGGATGTGTGCTTGCCCCTACGCTCTTTGGGATCTTCTTTTCTGTGCTGCTTTCACACGCCTTCAGATCATCTAAGGACGGTGTGTACCTACACACAAGAAGCGATGGAAAACTACTCAATCTTGCACGACTTCAGGCTAAGACGAAAGTTAGAAAAATCCTGATTAGAGACATGCTGTTTGCTGATGATGTTGATCTGTCATCCCAATCCGAGGAAGGCCTTCAGAGACTAATTGACTGCTTTTCAGAAGCTTGTGAAGACTTTGGCCTCACCATCAGCCTCAAGAAAACAAACATCATGGGCCAGGATGTACGGAGTGTTCCAGATATCACCACTGGAAACTACACCCTTCAAGTGGTTGAAAACTTCACCTACCTCGGCTCCATGATTTCCAGCAAACTCTCTCTTGATCCCGAGCTCAACGTACGCATTGGCAAAGCAGCAACTATGATGTCTAAACTCTCAAAGCGGGCCTGGGAGAACACTTCACTAACCACCAACACAAAAATGAAGATCTATCAGGCCTGTGTGCTCAGCACTCTCCTGTATGGCAGTGAGTCATGGACCTTGTATGCACGCCAGGAGCGTCGTCTAAACGTTTTCCATCTCCGCTGTCTGAGACGAATCCTGAACATCAAATGGCAGGACTACATCCCAAACAAGGATGTCCTCAAGAAGGGAGGAATGACAACCATCTATGCTCATCTAACACAACGACGACTGAGATGGCTTGGGCATGTCACTAGAATGGATGACGGCCGTATTCCAAAAGACATATTGTACGGAGAGCTAGCGACCGAGACCAGGGCTGTTGGAAGACCTGTCCTTCGCTTCAAGGATGTGTGCAAGAGGGATATGAAGACCAGTGAAATCAAAACTGCAAACTGGGAAGCCCTAGCTGCAAATCGTCCCAAATGGAGACATGCTGTGAAGATGGGCATCCAAAGGAGCGAACAGAGAAGAGTAGATCAATGGGAGGAGAAAAGACAACTAAGACGACAGATAGCCATGGCTCCAACAGCTCAGCCACAAGTGACATTTGTATGCAGCAGCTGCAACAAGACCTGCTTCTCAAGGATTGGACTATTTAGTCATCGCAGGAGCTGCACTTTATGAATTAGGAACTAAAAGAAACTACCAGCGCAAACTCTATTGTCTCTCGAGACAGACAGATGCCAATATATATATAGTGTGATTGTGAGTGCCATTTCAAGTGACAGAAAATTCAGGCAAAAAAAAGGGAGTGTCATCTTAAACTGGGTCTGGGCCCTGACTCACTGAAATAATAGACTAGACTAGGTCTAGGCCTACATGAGGTCGTTTTGTTGTAGATCTACTTGTAGCCTAACAAATGTAATCGTAGCTTAATTAATGGGATTGTAAATGATTTAGACTCGATATTTGAACAGGGAAAAGAGAAATGTTTAGCCAAGACATGTAATCGAGTCTACCAATGAATTAAGCCTAACCGATAGGGCCTAGGCATGGTCTAACGTTAGATCGATCTGCGTTTAGTTAGGCTGTCCGAAGTAGCGACGTCCTCGACCCCTACCGAGGGCCAAGGGATATTTAACAAGTAACGTTACCGCCCGTACGTCTAAGGTAGATATTAACTTCAAAGTAAAACATGACAAGACTAAATGAGTTTTGGGAATGAAGCATTTTTACAACAACAAACAATCTAGGACTACGGTCCTATAATGTGAATTCAAAGAAAGGAACGGGTTGTCATTCATGGAACTGTGAATGTCTTTCTAAAAAAGATGGGTGCGCGAAAGATCACAGACACAGCTAGTCAAGCCTAGTTCCACCTGGAGCCGTGATCAGCGCACGCATCGAAATTTCAGAGAAACTCTCGCCCGAAAGTCTGGCGTGATGATATGAGGACTAAAATGGTAGCAGACAGATGTAGATCTACAAGTAATCTAGCCACCATCAAGATCACGACGATGGAAATAGTTTTGAGTTTTCGCAAGTCGTTTGCTTCCTGATTTTTCACATTTTATAATAACAAATTAATTCATGTTGTACCCAGACTGCTTGAGATCCCAACTAACATCAGACCATTAGATTTATTTTTTGTTATTTAATTGAAATTCAGTGTTAATCTGACAGTACTCACCGAAAAACTTTCAAGGAAATATTCTTCATCTGTGCGGGTGACGTCATCTTTCAGCCCTTACTTAATTAAGCGGAAGTGACGATAAAGGTCAAATTATTACGTACAAATTTGAATTCAAAAATACATTATTCATAAGGTAAGGTCCAATCAAATCGCAGTATTTTTTGATTACGCGAAGAAAAAATAAATGATTCTTTAGCAATATGCAAATGGTGCTTAGGATTTGGTTCAAATGTCCACAGGGGGGTGTGGCCAAAAGTGGTAAAAAATACGCTTATTACCATTGAGCTTCTATGGAGTGTCTGTACGTTATATGCAAATGTTATTTAAATGAGGCTTTTCCGCGGGTGCTACCTTTCCGTCTATACGTATTTATTTTTCGATGGTTAGAAGAGTGTGTGCATGCACGGGATGTGAGTTGTGTGTCAGAGGACGTGAGTGTTAGAGAGGGTGTGATGTGTTCGAGTGTGAGAGGGTGGAGGGGTGTGTATGATAGGGTGCAAATGTGAATGTGCAGGCAGTGTCTGTAAAAATGTGTGTACCTTAAAGATAAGTGTGAGTGCGTGGGTGTGCGTGGGATTATCTGAGTGGGTGTATGGGATTTCCGCCCGTGTAGTAATATAAAATGTGAGCGTAGGTGTTACCTTCTAGGGTTTGTTTGTATGTGTGCTCGACAAAATATAATTCCTTCTACTTACCTTTTATCATTCTTGTTTGACTCATGGAACTCTAGTAAATAGATATATAAATATACACGATTGCAATAGAGTGATGAAGAATTGAAATGTAGCAATATGTACACTGAGATTGCAAAATAAATTCAGGATGTCACTCGAGGACAGGATGTTGAAGACTTAATAAACCTTTGCTTTTTAACTTTCAGTTTTTTTATCTTTCCATGATAATAAAATTAACGTATCGATGACCATTGAAGATCCCACCTACTTAAGTTGTATTATGATTTAGTATTTCTAACACGATCTTATTAAGGGGAAATATGGTCAGATCTAGTTCACAGACCTTCTTTAGACAAACCAAAATACACGATATGAGTAGCGGGGAAAATGACAACTTTGCTTTAACTGTATTTGTATGATCATCATCGTATTCACAATATTATGTATGTTGTCTTTAAACAGTTATTTAACAAGAACCGTAGGGCAGAAAAATATCTTCCCACTCTGCGCCTTTACAGTTATATCACGGGGATCACCTTTGAACGTGCTCCTCTTGTAATGATTATCATAATTGTCATGATTATACTCGTTTAAACGGTTGGATGAGTATAACTTTAGGTCACATGTCCGTTGTCATACCTCGTCTTTGTAGTCAAGTTAAACAAGGTTTAGCGAATTACATTACATTACTTCTTCTTTTACATTCTCATCTACGCTATTGTAACAAAACTGCTGAGTAATCACCTGGTTTGGTTTTTCTCCTCAGAGGAATGAACTGTACAAAGTTGATGATAATAGAAGCTACTAGAAGGATGGCTAAGATAGCTATTCCAGCAGATGCTCCAGAACTCAGACCAGACGGTGAACAAGGACATGGTGTAGGCTCGGGTGTGGTCTCTGGTTGGAGAGAGAGTTTTATATCTGTTATTATAGATTGTGGAATTTAATTCGTATACCTGGAAAATCAGATTGATCATAGATGAGACAACCATACAGGTACATGTAGAAGGTCCATGCTTCAACTCAGTATTCGAGACCCTATTCTGTAATAAAACCCGCGCAGTTTGTCCATCATACAGGCTATCATTTTTAAATCGAATATGTCCATAATTATTCCAAATCTGCCCCGAAACATATCCACAATTTGTTATATACTGTCGTAAACAAAATTTCCTTTAAAAGATAAGACAAAATAGTCTTAATAAACTTATGGGCCCGGATTCATAGAGGGAAATATCTATTGAGATTTAGACCTAAAATCTGGGCATTCTAGATACATTTTTTTATTATAAAAATCAATACATCGCAAGCGCGAGCTGAAAAAAAAATTGATGGCGATCTGAAGAGGGTCAATTTAAGCACTGTTTCAAGCATCGTAGGGAAATTGTGAGGTGGATTTAGATTGTACTTCACAAATGATGCGAGCCCCAAGCGCGAGCCGATTTTTTTATTATCATTTTGACCAAGCACCCGGGAACGTTGTAAGGACAATTTGTCATCACATGAAAAATACTATTTTTTTCCATTCCTCTTCCTAAGCGCGAGATGAAACGAGATTAAACGCATTTTTAAATCGAAAACATGTATGTCCATAATTATTTCAAATCTGCCCCAAAACATATACACAATTTTTGAAATATTGTCGTAAACAGAATTGTCTTTAAAAGATAAGAAAAAAAGTCTTAACAAACTTATGGGCCCGGATTCACAAAGAGGACTGAGGAAAATCTATTGAGATTTAGACCTAGAATCTGGACATTCTAGATACAATTTTTTATTATGAAAATCAATAAATCGCAAGCGCGATATCGATATTCCATTCAGAAAAAAGGGACAATTTCGTTATTAGGAATTCATAGAACTGTACCTTAATTATTGATCAATCTTATATTAATGAGAACTCGAAATCTGTTCATATTAAAAGGGAATGAAACCTTTGGAACAAGTAGGCTTGTGTCGAAACAGAAAAATCAAAGAATAAGAACAAAGAAAGTTTTAGAAAAATTGGACAAATAATGAGAAAGTTATGAGCATTTGAATAATGCAATCACTAATGCTATGGAGATCCTCCCATTGGCAATGCGACAAGGATGTGTGATGTCACATGTGAACAGCTTTCCCTTTGATGGACTATAAAATACCCTCAAAATGTCTCTTTTTGCTTTTTCTTATGGTGATACAAACTGTTTATCCATGATGTTTTCTTTAGAAATCTGTATTACATGCCCTCCTATAGAAAGAACACATGATCTACTAATAGATGTGATAAAAGAGGCAATTTAAGTGAAATACATACTAAAGTAATGGGGAGAGTTGTGACATCACACATATTTGTCGCATTGCCAATTTGAGGATCTCCATAGCATTAATGATCTGAAATATTCAAATGCTGATAACTTTCTCATTATTTGTCCGATTTTTCTCAAACTTTCGTTGATCTGTTTCTTTGATTTTTCTGTTTTCACACAAGCTATCTTGTTCTAAAGGTTTCATTCTCCTTTAAGGCCTGAAAACTGGACATTCTAAGCATTTTTCAAATATTGTTTTACGCCTACTGGTGCACATAATTTATGGTAATCCTCCTATGCAGAGCTAATCGGCCGTGGAGTGCAGGAGACCCATGTGCAGGAGAATGGCTTGATGCGCGCGCAGTTGCGGTAGCGTGGTTTCGGTTTTCCTACACTCTTAGTTTTTATTAGTCAAGCGGGGGCAAAGATTTGCCAAACTGGCAGTACAAAAAATCGTCACGCCATTATGACGATCACTAATATGACAATTGACAAATCATTTTAGTAATTTGACAAATAAAAAATCGGGAAATACTAAATTACGTCTCTACGTAACGAATATAAATCCTGTTTTGACAAATTACTTTAACTGACGAATCCAACAAGCACGAATTGACAAATGGAATATTGTCAGTCCGATTGCAGACGACGTATCTTATCAGACTTGAAAAATTGAGGGACAAATTTAGACATACAATATGAATATGGGAATGAAAATTTTGGAAAAACTTAAAACGGGTTTCCTTATGTTAAAATATTTGTCAAAATTCACATCGTGCGCATGCGCCCTGCCTGCAGAGCAATTTTTTTAAATCTTGGTATCGCCATTCGATCGCAAACTCTCGCCTCCCTAACTGTCTCCAGGCCCGGCACTTCAGAGCTATAAGATCTCCATCGAAATAGGAACCTTGTAAATAAAATTTTGAAGAAATAAATTTACACCTCGTCTGGAGCCCAGCCACAAAAAAAGCATAATAAATGGACTTCGGACCCTATTATGCCTTCAATACCAAAGCAAATTTGCATATTGAAAGCAAATAAACACCAAATCGACATTGATCTTTGCATATCATAATGTAACTTGGTACACCGCACAACATTCATTTGGCCACATTGCTCACTGAGTTTGGGGAAGGTGTGACATGTTGAATCTTTAAATGGCAATTCCCCATCTTTGTAAGAAAATTAACAAAAAAAATATGGGATAAGGGAATATGATTGCTCTTTGTACACATTGTGTGTATGTACTAGCTTTCCTACGAAATGAGCATATTGAATGCTTACGTCCAAATTGAATCCATACTGTCCCATTTACTCATTATTCCGACATCATGGACATGCATTTTGTGATAAATTACGTTTGTTTCCTTATTTCAACTGTGCAAAGAGAGAAAGTGATTGTTATTATCATCATTTTGTTTATATTTTTCAATTTATTATTTTTCTCGTAATGATAAATGACTTCAAAACAAATTATTGTATGCATATGTTTGAATATGTTGATGATTTAACTCTGGTGGAATGTCGTAAATCAAACCAACTTTTAAACATGCAAGAAACAGTAACATGTCTTTATAAATGGGCTGAATCCAATAAAATAAAAATCCAGTGTGACCAAAGTAAGGGGCCGCTAAAGCGGGGGGGGGGGGGGCTTTAGCCCCTCCCCCCCCCCACTTTTTTCCAAAACCGTGTACAAAAACGTAAAAATGGCCATAGGATTGTGATTTTTTGCATGGCCGCCCCCCCCCCCCCCCTTTGAAAACATTTGCGCGGCACCTGCAAGTGAAATTACTTGGTATTACAATCCGGGACGACTTTAAGTGGGAGGCACAAATATTTCTGACATTGAAAACAGAGCGAATGCAAAACTATAATGCTCCGCACTTTAGTAAAATACGGTCTTTTTCAGGAGGATTTAGTTACAATTTTCATTGGATATATTCGCCTAATACTTGACAATACCGCTCCAGTTTGGAGCGGAGGTCTCACAATTGCGCAAAGACAATGTTTAAAAAGAATACAAAAAAAAAACGCACCTTAAGAATTATCTTTAGAAATGATTATGATTGTAACACTGCTACTCTTACTTTGTCAAAATTACAACAAGTAGAAAAAACATCGAAATGATCTGAGTTTCGCCTTCTTTAGAAACACATTATTATATACAGTTCAGTAAGAATAATTAATTACTCAACGATTGCAAACAATAAATTGACGAAAGACAAGAAAGATATACGAAGCAAGATGTACAACTAAGCGTATGTGGAGCAGCCCAATCCCTGATCTGATCCGTTTGTACAACAAAAACCCTTGATGATTATGCTTTTTGTATTGTATTGTATATTACTGTTAGAAATATTTGTCATGATCATTGCCGTAACTTGCCCTATCTGTTTATGTATTTGTCATATGTTCTTGTCAGGATCAATCTTACCGTCCCTAATGGTTTTCTTCTTCTTCTTTTTTCTATCTAACTTCTCTAACTCTGAACTCTTTCCTTGCCTTCTCCTTTCCACAAATCTTTCTTGATCCTGACAATATAAAATTATGCATGAATGTAATTGTAATAGTGTTAATTGTATCATAAGATCAAAGCTATACAGTATAATATCCACTTTGCACACTTGAACATTGTACTGTAATTAATGAAAAGCACACTTGTATTCTGAATGTGTAATTTACATGCAATTCAGTTTGTTAAAGGGGAATCCAGCCTTGGCCATAAAATGTTGTGTCGGGAAGGAGAAAAATAAATTAAACAGAATGGTGAAAGTTTGAAAGAAATCGGACAAGCAATAAGAAAGTTATAGCTGCTTTAAAATTGAGATCACTAATACTATGTAGATTTCAAATTGGCAACTGAGTAAGTAAATTATGACAAGGGGCAAGGACAACTTTCCCATAGGCCATGTACTTTATTATCAGGGATTTGTGGTTTTCTCCTAAGTACCCATTCCCCTGGGGCAGTAATCTAAATATAACCCAGGTAGTATATCGTTTTATGTCCTCATGAAAGAAAAATATAATGTGAAATAAAACTTTTGGGAAAAATGAAATTTTAGCCATAATATGTATTGGAGTACATGGAAGAGTAGTCCTTGCCTTACATCACTATGACATCCCATATGCGGCCAATTTGAAGTCTCCATGGGTATAGTGATTACCAATATTTACAACATTTAAAAATTCATAACTTTCTTGTTGTTTGTCCAATATTGTTCAAACTTTCACCAATCAACTTGTCTGATTTTTCTTTTCCTTATAAAAACAAGTTTTTATTTGGATTGGATTCCCCTTTAACTGCAATATGTGGAGAATTGTAATAAATACCATTTATCTATCTATCTTGCGGAAGGGGTCTATACAAAAGCAATTTCCTCTACATACATGTTATCCACGTACAAATCACATAATATATACGAGCACACCCACGCACCCGCCCTCACACACACACGTGCGTTCACACCCTCCCTTACACTGAATGCTGGTTTCGGGATAAAAAATAATCGGCAACAAATTACATCCTGACAGACAGAAGGAAGGGACTTTGGCGCTATAAGAAAATATAAAATCTGCGGGGTCACAGGAAGAAATTCCTAAACGAGAACAAACTTATCACACGGAAGGGTTGAAACCCGGAGGCCAGTGGATACCATGCGCGACCACAAAAAAAAAACGTAAAAAGGATGTCTTTTTCCAAATAGGGCACGTTACGTACGTAACGTAATAACGGTGTCAAAAACACTAAAATAATGGGAAAAAGGGTAGGGGAAGGCGGGGTAAGTTGAGCCACCACCCCCAGGCCAATAATGAATGAGTCAGAAATCGTGGTGGTGTCATGTATTGATGACCCAGTACAAAACCTTTAACTCCATCACATTGTTTTCAACTTTGAAACAAAAAGTACTTTTTTAGAGGGAAAAATACAATTTTTTTTTCCAAAAAAAAAAAGAAAAAGGTGTGAAATAGATAAAGTGCTTTTAGTGTATTAGTGTTATTATTTATGGAGAATTAACAAGTGAAAAGACGGGAGGGCAGGGGGGGGGGGCAAGCTGCCCCCCCTGGCGGATGCGGGAGAGTAAAAAAAACGGGGAAAAGAGAAAAGAGAGGGAGAAAGAAAGGGAAAAGGGAATGAAAGGAAAGGGGAAAGGGACAGGAGGAAAACGTAAGGGAAAGGAAAAAGTGAAAAGATAACGAAAAAAATATATTTCATTTTAAATGGAAATGGAAGGAAAGCGGGAAAAGGAAAGGAAGAGAACATTTGAGAAAGAACAAATCATTCCGAAATAGGCCTATGTAATGCAATAGCATGATGGAAAATAAATTAAAAGATGACAAAGTGGCAAACAAAAGCGGGAAACAAAAGGTGGAATGGAATTAATCAAAAGCTAAATTGGAAAACAAAGAAAGGGGACAAGAATAATAAAAAAACACTTAACACAACCGGGCTGCCGAGGATTGAAAATAAAGAGCGGGAAGAAAGATGGACAGCATACAATATTGTGCGATAAGCGTGCTAAATTTTATGCAAATAAGCTACTGGGGCTTTGCCCCAGACCCCACGCAGTAGGGGCTCTCCATCTATAACTTTCAAATGAGTCTATAACCCCCCCCCCCTGTAGTGACCCTTCCCACATTAAGCTTTACGTTCAACTACTGGCGCAAAGGCGAGGGGGGGGGGTTCCACACCCAAGAGGAAATAAAATAAATTATAGGAGACAACGCATAATGAAATTAATGGAATCAGTGAAATGTGTTATTTGCTGAATATAATGGAAAAATCTGTCACATAATTACAATTTAATTTCAATCGGCAAACTTTTCCTGGTCGCTTTGCTCGTTGGCAATATTTTTTTACAAAATTTCCTACATTGCTTTGTTTTGCCCCCTCAATTTTTTTGGTTCATTCCGCGAGTGGGTTTGATAAATGTGTTGTATAAAAGCTATATTCTGTATATACCCGCGATTTGATTAAAAAAAAACCGGCAATCTGCGAGGTTGAAATGGATCTGATATCAAGAAGTTCCGGGGCTCCTCCCGGACCCCAACCGCATAGCACTGCCGTATATGAGGGGGGGGGGGGGGGGGGCAACAAATATTTGTTTAGGGTAAAGATAAGAATCCGAATTTAAAAGGTATATTTTCTTACTTGTTGGGTCATATGTAACTGCTGCACTAATTGATGTATTTCCAAGGTAATTACCAGCCATACACGTGTACTCTGTTCCAACTTCAGGATTTGAAACAGTGACATCATTCACACTTTCCATTGATTCATGTATCAGGGTACCATTAGAGAATATATAGTAGTTTCTCATTGTTGGAGTAGGTTCACTCTCTGCAGTACATGTCACTCCGATGCTGTCTGTTCCATCGGTTACATGCTCAGCAGTGACAGTAGTACCAGCACTAGATGGAGAGGCTAGGTTGGGAAAAAAATATATATATTGAATAGATTAAAATTGGCCATGTTCTTTATTGTTAGATTCAATAGCATAGAGGTGTCAAATGTATTTCCCCTAAAATTATGTTTATCCATCCTTATATATGCACAAAGTAATTATTTGAAGAAAACAAAATTTCACTTCAGTTGTATTAAACATTGTACTCACAACGTGGTTTTCTCTTATAAGAAATAATAATGAGATACTGAACAGTAAGCTGCCTTCCAGTTTATATATCATTTTATATCAGATTCATCAGCTTTTATTTAAATCAGGAAGATCTCATCATACAAACAAATAGGCTGCCATGTTGTTCAGAGGGTAATCCAATCCAAATTAAGTAGTTTTAAGGAAAATGAAAAATCAGACGAGTAGATAGTAGGTGAAAGTTATGGAGACTTCAGATTGGCAGCAATGGTGATGTCATAGTTATAGAAAATGCCATGGCAACTCTTCCATTCACTCCAACACATAAAAAAATTTTTTAAAGGTTTTACTTCACACTATATTTTTATGTAATTAGTACATAAACGATACGCTACTTATGTTATATCATGGTCACTGCCCTAAGTAGCGTGTACAGTGTAGGCCTTCTTACTATGAATATCTAAATCTCTTGATTCCTGTCTTTCCAGCTCTGTAAGGTGATATCCAGTAGCCCGACATTCCAAAGTCTGTAAATGATTTTCTTGAGTTGCTGGGAATGTGAACACATTATTTGTATTATATAATGGTGGTGTAGCTTTTGGGTATGTTTCAACTATCGTCTTCCCATTGCCATCAGTCTGTTCAACACCATTCAGATACCATGTGATGTTAACTGGTGGTTTGCTTCCAACAACTTCACATGTTGCTTCATACATATCCTCTCCACTGCTACTTAAATGACTTCTTACAGTTGGTTCAGTTAAACTTCCTGGAGCTAAAATCAGAATACAAAAAAATATGCAAGTGACAATTTAATGATACACATTACTTAGGTTTATACGGGACCCTGTAGAAAACAAGTGGCATACTGGTCTTAAAAATAACTAAATAATAGGAATAAAGAAAATTGGGACAAAATTAAAAGGTGACCTGTCGATTTTGACAGACGACCGGAGTATGATTTTCTGTCAAAAATAAGGAATGGGAAAATTGGGGCATGACATCATGAACAGTATTGCATATTGCTTCATACATATCATCATTGTTGACCAAGTTACTGATCACAGTCAATGTCATAGTTGGTGCAGCTTAATTAAGAAATGAATAATGCAGGTTAACTCATTGACAAATCTAAGGCTTTGGATATGTTTGGTTTACGGTTTACTTTCAGCCTTCAAGAAAAACCGCACCTCTAATACGTTGGAAGGCGAACTATTCTCTTAAAATCTATTTGTACTTCCCTTCATTATATTGTGTTAATCTTTTTAAATCTCAGATGAATTAGAACGCTTCAAACTAAATTGTATTGCATTGGTTGTAAATTATGTTACCTGAATTTAAAAGTTAATCATTTCAAACACTGAACACTTCAAAACAAATTTCTTTTACAAGAATGTAACATCCATACAAATTTGATTACTTACTTATATTCATAAAATGAACATTAACTGCAAGGGTCGGAGAATAACTGATCGCGCTTTCACACCTATAAGTGAACAATGATATATAGCACACCTTTTCCTCATCGACCAAGGTCCAGCCGCGCAGGTGAGCGGATGGTGAAATACTAGTTTTTCCGGTAGAGAAAACTATCAAAGATGAAAAGGGTAAGATTGATTCTAAAAATTATTGTTTCATTTCTTAGCATAATAGAATGGATTATGTGATGATTAATAACCATACAATGTTCTCACCTTCTACTACAAAGTCCATACTACCATCAGTACTCGGAATATCACATCTATAGACCCCATCATCTGTTACTTCTGCACTAGAAATTGTCATCACTGATTGTGTATTTGTCAGGGAAGTTACATCAAAGTTACTAAACTTTTCATCATCAGTGATAGGGACTGTTCCAGCAAAGATACTTTCACCTGTACTATCATCTACCCATATAATTGCAGCTGCTGTTCCACCTGTAATATCACATGTGAGTGTGACATCAGTTCCAGCTGCTGCTGGTGAAGTACCGGTTACAGTTGCTGTTTGCCCATTGGTTCCTGGAATAAATTGGGTGAAAAATAAACAAATTAATTAAAAATTTCTGGTATTTGTGGTAAAGTTTTAGAAATCGTTTTTGAATACACAACCTGTAGCCTCTCACTGCTTTAAAGCTTTGGTTGCCAAGTATTTACTTGACCACTCGTAAATCTTGCCCTTGTAAAAACTGACCTCACCAAATAACAATATTGACGTATATGTTTAATGCAACTGTTCTTGTTTTTTTGAATAACTGATTTTTATTTATTTCAGGTTATATTTTTCATATGTCAAAGATGATTGTATAGGAGATGCCTAGCTAAAAACTAAAAATTTCTTGTTTCACAGAACTAATCACAAATATTTTGAACAAAATCCCTCATTTATCCTTTGCTGATGATCAACGACTCAGATATAAAAATGAAATCACTTCCTTCGATCACTCCTAATCCTGTAAATAATTTCAAGATAATTACCTAAAACAAGCACCAGAACTGAGAGTACACGCCATGAAACCAGGCCAGCCATCGTCTTGGTCATGTCTATGTTAAACAGCATGTGGTATTATAAATTTATTCTTTCCCGTGGAATGTTTTTTGCTTGTTACGATTGTTTGCGTTCGCGGAGCGGGGATGGCCGCACCCTTTCAAGAAAACCGGGGGAACTTTTCTCAAAAGGGTGGGTTGACTGGTATCTTGTAACAGTTTTTATTTGTGTGTCTGTGTAAGTTTGTTTGATGATATGGATGTTTATATAGGTTGAATGAGGGTGTGTGTAGGTGCGTATGTGTAGCTGAGAAAGGAAAGAATTAAAAAGAAAACACTTATTTCTGTGCATTTTTATTTTGACTGATCTATTTTGAATAGTCTCGGCGATGTGCGGCGACCGGGTTGCGGTACATGGAATACTCCTACTAGCAACTTGCGATAGAAAGCCAATTCTAAAGTAATGTGCTTTAGTGGCGTACATATGACGCTCATGACAAAGAAAAGTAAATACAAAAGGGAAGAGAGAAGTGTGAAATATATTATTTGCTAAATATTATGTAATACTAGTAATTGGATTGTTTGTAATAAGAATATCAAATTTTTTGCTCGCTCATAACTTTTTAAAAAATTTTGCCCGATACGCCATATGCGGCAGGGTTCACCCCTCAAATTTTGTTTTACTCAATATTCCACCGTTTTAATTCGTCACACAATATACAATACGCTGTAATGAAAAATAATATGCCGTATGTATATAGCGCTTAAAGGTAAAATACAGTAGTTGCAGCAAACAATGGTACATTAATGAAAACTTATATTTGTAAAATCATGAAATCTTAGCTCAAAATAGATAATTCTAATGATCACTAATACAGAAAAGCATATATAGAACAGTGTATTAATATTGCTTCGAAAAATACATTTGATGGAATTCCCTGTTTTTTTGCTAATTTCTCAGCAATTACGCATTTTATTCCAGAGGTATTTGGCACATTTTTTTTATTTACACATACAAAACACTTTAGTGGTAATTTAGGTTTAAACTTATTTTGAGATCGTTACCACAACTGGTATTTATCTTTAATACAATGTTGCCATTTCTCTTTATGGTATTGTTGGGGGTTCCTGAATTACTTTATTATGCAATTTTATCTAAAATAACAACAAAAAACTGGAAGCTCTCTTCTTTTTTCTCTCTTAATAATCAGTGGCGTAATGAGCCCAAAAATTGAGGGAGTCGAATATGTAATATACGGCAAAATTTAATGAAAGTTGTGAGCGGGCTAGCAAAAATTCTGACATTTTTATCTCAAAAATCAAATTTTGTATCAGATTTTGAGCTTAAGAATATTTAGAAAATTATTTCAATTTTCTCCCTTCTCTTTCTTTTCTTTCCTTACCTTTTCATTCTTTTTCTATTTTTGTCCCCCCCCCCCCCCCCCCCCATCTGTACGCCACCGGCCACTGATATTAATCTTTAAAAAATCGTTTATTGTTATTATTGGATGAATTACTTTCATTAAATCGATTGGTTCAGAAAACTTCTAAACACAGCCTTTCGTGAAAATCTACCACCGGTTGTCCCGAAGAGGTGCGTTAATTTGAATCCCCTCCCTCAACCCACACAAGTTCCCTAGCTTTTCTCGAAAGGGTACGGCCATCCCAGCTCCGCGGACGAAGACAATCGTAACAAGGCGAATGTTTTGACTTCATATGGTTACCAAGTCAAGTTCATCTCCAAGATCTAGTTTTTCAAAGTAAAGATACATGTATATAGTGTATTAAAATCATTTATGATAGATAACCAATTATAATTGATTGATTCGTTTTAAATTGCATTGAAATCATTGAATATCAATAAATACATTTTCAAAACGAATTAATCAAATGGAACATACGCTTATAAATGGCTTATACTAATTGGGCTCTACCTTTCTTCAAGATTGTCTTGCACTCTCATCATTATGGGCCCTCAACTTTTCTACTCCCGATTCGTTAATCCTAATCAACCAGAAATAGAAAGTTGCTAAGTACAAGTTTGTATATTCTGATTCGACTTCTATAAGAGAGTACTTGAAAGTAATCACCTTATCAGCAACCTTGGGAAACTTTTCTGATTAACGTAATTGGCACTTAATAGCATGGTGATACTATCGATAACTCTGTCACTCTTGACTGAAAAAATTAAATTAAAGCAAAATATCATGTCATTCGGCATATATGGCATGGGGGTACACGATATTGTACGTCGGTCTTTGCGATTTTTTGTTCTTAGAACGGGCCCTTTGCGCACTAAATAAATTGAGAGATTGGATATAAGTAGGTGATATAGGTCCCTTAGTACAGATATAGATCATAACCTGACATTGGTATCCCATTACTTTGGAAGAGGATTTATATCCAACAGAAAAAATATATATAAAGTCAGGGCATAACTTCACAAAATTCGTCCAGAACAGTATGTGTGATATCATCCACATCATATCTGTTTAAGCATGGCCCGGAGAAGCGGTGCCGCACCATATAGGCAACAACACATGGAAATCAGGTTGGTATACTAAAATGTATACATTTTACCAAAATCACCTAAATGTTGTTAATTTTGGAGCCTTACACCCCCTTTTTCGCTTGTCAATTTTTTCTGGGCCCAATCACAATAAACAATAAGTTCATATCACATTTTACCACACTGTACACAATAGTACATATAAAAAACTCACCTTATCCAGTTACCAACGATACATTTTGTTTGTATTCGTCTTTACCTTTTTGGTATGTTTGGCGAGTACAGTGCAGCTCTGCGAGCTCTGAATTCATTTTGTCAATGTAAACAAATTTTTCTCGTGTTCCTGCTTTCAAAGTTGAATCTCCAGTCAGTATATCATATATGTATATCCGTTTGTCATGTTATAAAGAGGGCGTTACAACAAATATAGTCGGGGTTATAATTGAGGACGATGCAGCCTGGAAGGTAAAGAAAATTTCACTTGGTTTTTCTAGACAAGTTTTTCATGCTTCACCATGTTCACAAGAATGTATCAGTGAACAGTAAATATTAATTAGTAATTAAGGTTTAAACTTATTTTGAGATCGTTACCACAACTGGTATTTATCTTTAATACAATGTTGCCATTTCTCTTTATGGTATTGTTGGGGGTTCCTGAATTACTTTATTATGCAATTTTATCTAAAATAACAACAAAAAACTGGAAGCTCTCTTCTTTTTTCTCTCTTAATAATCAGTGGCGTAATGAGCCCAAAAATTGAGGGAGTCGAATATGTAATATACGGCAAAATTTAATGAAAGTTGTGAGCGGGCTAGCAAAAATTCTGACATTTTTATCTCAAAAATCAAATTTTGTATCAGATTTTGAGCTTAAGAATATTTAGAAAATTATTTCAATTTTCTCCCTTCTCTTTCTTTTCTTTCCTTACCTTTTCATTCTTTTTCTATTGTTGTCCCCCCCCCCCATCTGTACGCCACCGGCCACTGATATTAATCTTTAAAAAATCGTTTATTGTTATTATTGGATGAATTACTTTCATTAAATCGATTGGTTCAGAAAACTTCTAAACACAGCCTTTCGTGAAAATCTACCACCGGTTGTCCCGAAGAGGTGCGTTAATTTGAATCCCCTCCCTCAACCCACACAAGTTCCCTAGCTTTTCTCGAAAGGGTACGGCCATCCCAGCTCCGCGGACGAAGACAATCGTAACAAGGCGAATGTTTTGACTTCATATGGTTACCAAGTCAAGTTCATCTCCAAGATCTAGTTTTTCAAAGTAAAGATACATGTATATAGTGTATTAAAATCATTTATGATAGATAACCAATTATAATTGATTGATTCGTTTTAAATTGCATTGAAATCATTGAATATCAATAAATACATTTTCAAAACGAATTAATCAAATGGAACACACGCTTATAAATGGCTTATACTAATTGGGCTCTACCTTTCTTCAAGATTGTCTTGCACTCTCATCATTATGGGCCCTCAACTTTTCTACTCCCGATTCGTTAATCCTAATCAACCAGAAATAGAAAGTTGCTAAGTACAAGTTTGTATATTCTGATTCGACTTCTAAGAGAGTACTTGAACGTAATCACCTTATCAGCAACCTTGGGAAACTTTTCTGATTAACGTAATTGGCACTTAATAGCATGGTGATACTATCGATAACTCTGTCACTCTTGACTGAAAAAATTAAATTAAAGCAAAATATCATGTCATTCGGCATATATGGCATGGGGGTACACGATATTGTACGTCAGTCTTTGCGATTTTTTGTTCTTAGAACGGGCCCTTTGCGCACTAAATAAATTGAGAGATTGGATATAAGTAGGTGATATAGGTCCCTTAGTACAGATATAGATCATAACCTGACATTGGTATCCCATTACTTTGGAAGAGGATTTATATCCAACAGAAAAAATATATATAAAGTCAGGGCATAACTTCACAAAATTTGTCCAGAACAGTATGTGTGATATCATCCACATCATATCTGTTTAAGCATGGCCCGGAGAAGCGGTGCCGCACCATATAGGCAACAACACATGGAAATCAGGTTGGTATACTAAAATGTATACATTTTACCAAAATCACCTAAATGTTGTTAATTTTGGAGCCTTACACCCCCTTTTTCGCTTGTCAATTTTTTCTGGGCCCAATCACAATAAACAATAAGTTCATATCACATTTTACCACACTGTACACAATAGTACATATAAAAAACTCACCTTATCCAGTTACCAACGATACATTTTGTTTGTATTCGTCTTTACCTTTTTGGTATGTTTGGCGAGTACAGTGCAGCTCTGCGAGCTCTGAATTCATTTTGTCAATGTAAACAAATTTTTCTCGTGTTCCTGCTTTCAAAGTTGAATCTCCAGTCAGTATATCATATATGTATATCCGTTTGTCATGTTATAAAGAGGGCGTTACAACAAATATAGTCGGGGTTATAATTGAGGACGATGCAGCCTGGAAGGTAAAGAAAATTTCACTTAGTTTTTCTAGACAAGTTTTTCATGCTTCACCATGTTCACAAGAATGTATCAGTGAACAGTAAATATTAATTTTCTTGTAAGGGATCTTAATAGTCGCCTAAGCTCTAAGGTAATAACGAAGGGAGTACCGATTCAGGCTGAAATTTTGTGCTTTCAATAGATATATTAACATCAGACAAACAGTGAAGGACTAACAAAGTTTTGACATTTCAAAGGTTTGCATTATCTCGGTGTAACAATGTTCTACGTCCTCATGAATATGAAATGAGGATGGCATTTCCCCTCTAAAATTTATCATTATCCGAAAATTTTCTCTTTTTTGTCATCAAAGAACGTAAAATATAGGATTGATCTCTAATTTACTGTGTAAGATCATCATGACTGAAACTTGTTTCATTCCAAGGAAGACATGCTAATACACATTATGAAAACATGGATTAGTTGTGATTTTTTTATGCAGTAACAAAAGGGAAAGTGGGAATGTAACGTCACCAGCCAATCTATATTACCTTTTTTAAATTAAAATTTGATGAAACTGTCGGGGTATTGCTTTCAGAATTTGACTTTATTTATTTAGACATGATTATTTTAAGCTTTGGGTGTCCCTTTAAATGTGGAATTCTACCCGTTACAAAAATTTGTGTTGATTAAAATGAGTAAATTGAACGATTATCGCGTTAAAAAATAATAAGCAGTGCCTATGTACATGATCATAAAAATAATAAGAATCAAATGATCAATTGACTCAATTGATTTATAAGTAAGCCATCTATTGCTTGATATCAGTGAGTCTTTACTTCTGACAATACAACATAAAACAAACAGAGACAAAACACCCCCCCCCCCCTCCATGGCATAATTATGTAGACCTTTGACTTTTGCCATAAATAAATCTGTTTCACAGAGCGAAGATTTTAGTTTAAATTCATGTGATATAAAAAATTGATGAACATTTGCTTTAACCTTTACTTTGAGACACCATAACGGACATGGGCAGTCAGTGAAAGTTTTGTTTATCGTTTTCGCTTTTCGCCATGTTTAGTCGTTGAGAACGTTACTCGAGCAGGCTACGGAAGATTGCGGAGCTGACATATGGACGCTAATTCGTATGTTTTGCTACAAACAAGAATGTCTGAATGAAGACTTTTAGTTCTGCCACAGAAGTAAGTGATGAAGAAAGAAAGACATTAGAACTCATAATTTAAATTGAGCATATACAGTGCGTATCAAAAAAAAGTTTACACTTAGAAACAATCCTGTCAATTTATACATTTGTAATATCCTGAAGATTTTTCCACATTTTAACATTGGTACAGATCCATTTAAGCAAATGACGATATAACTGTCAAAAAATATTTCCGCTTGAGTGATCACCACTTATATTAAGTTAGTGAAAAAAAGGATTTGCGCAGAACTTTGAAATAGTTATGTAAATAAAAGTAGACCTTAATCATGAAGAACACATGGGATTTAGCTAGTAAAATTGATTTTACCTTTTTTAACTTGTTTCCTTGCCCAAAACACTTCGAAGAAGTGCATTGCGCCCCACCCTACTCCCCCACACACCGAGGCCATCATGCCGATATTTGCTTTACACTGAGCTGTGATTTACATGAAATGGCTTAGGCTTGATTTTCATTTTGTTAATCATTGTCAAGCTTGGGAAAAGTGTGGAGAAACAAGCATGAAATGAAACATAAAATGTAAACCTACTTTAAATGATACAAACTTGAAAAAATGCTGGAGATATAAACTTCTGTTCAGATTCAGTTATGTCCTCAGATCCAGCTGGCACAAAAAGTTAAAGGTTGTGCTTACTTAGTGTTGAAATTTCAATTTGGGTGGGTGGCAAAAGTGTTACCAAATGCTTAAATGTATCCGTTTTTATTTAAATTGACTAAAAGTGCGAGGGAAATGTTTGAGAAATGTTTCGCGGGGTAAGTTTGATTTTGCCCTTTCCCCTTGACACAGCGTAAAAACGAGCATTTCTGCGCAAACAGATTTCTGCGAGCATTACAAAAATGGACAGTGGTCACTCAAGTGTAACATTCTGTCAAAATTTTTATTTTCATTGGATAGATGAGACCCAAACCCAAAATCATATGTGAAAACATTACCCACATGTTGTATATTTTTTAATTCCCAGGGCTTTTTCAAAGTGTAAACCTTTTTTTGATACGCACTGTATAGGCCCAAGTCAGGAAACCCGAATGAACTCAGTTAACCTCATTTGCATAATATTGTAAATCATTTAAGCGTGTGCTAGTACTGCCACGCCCAGTCATGTTCAAGTGGAAAAGTTATGGACAAATGAGTAGTTACCAAATCAGTGTTGCATATGAAAATTATGATTGTTTGGTTCATATTCCAACAGTTGTTTTGGAGATGAAATTCATGTGGAAAAAAGGTACCAAATTTTGAAAGACATTTTGGAATGGTAAAGACGAGGGTTTGTTGCTCATGATACATCTAAATGTTGATGCTATGTTAACAACTTTGACAGAATTTCCAAGTCAGTAACTAAGTTTGGCAGATATTAATATCATTAAAATTGAAATGCACTAGAGTGTGCACTAGGTTGTTTTGAAATGCAACCGCTTTCATTTATGTCCAAAGAAAAGTTTGGTTTGAGATAAACAAGAAAATATGTTTGTCTTGCAAAATTCATGGCAGGGACCAGATTAATTTAGAAATTCTATTCACTCTGCAGATCATTTATCATGTTTATGATCTAGTGGTTTGCATTGAGATTTTACTTGGCAGTTCTGGAGTAGATATTAATTAAGGAGGTATCAATTTCTCAAGTGTAGAAGTTGAAAATTGTTTATTCAGTGCTCTAATTTACATATAATTTTAGGTTAAAATGAAAGTCAATTTTGCACTGCAAAAGGAGTATAGTTGACATGGTCACATGAAATTTATCTCAACGAATCTGTGATGAGAAACATAATTTATAATTGCTACAAATCAAGCAATTTTGATAGTTATTTGATAGTTATTTTGAGATATGAATTAACACAAGAACAGAACAAGCTGGAGCTTATCTAAATATTCTAGCACTCGAGCCTCCGTTGCTCATTTATTTTTATTTAGTGTCAATATCAGCTGAAGTTTAGAGAGTAAAATAATTGAAGTAAATTCAACTTTGAAGTGAAGTTATGTACATGCAAATTTATTTTTAAAGCACATGCAATTTCAATTTGCTGAGTCATATTGAGATTAAATCATTTAGAATTTATTTTGGCCTTATACAATTGAATGGTTAATATTTAGAGGTGCAAGTGAAAGTATAGGACTGTTTCTTCTTATATTCACCAGTCCATTTGATTGAAAACTCAACAGTATTAAAGCCTGATTGAGTTAATTTGGTATTTGTAAGTCGATGCCACTTTCTTATTTTGGATATTTGAGATATTTAGTCAAAGGAGATTATGCAAATTGGAATAAAAAATATTAAGGCTTAGATTGAGGTTAAGTACATGAAGAGGTTAAAGGCAATATAAATATGTTTTGTCAAGAAGTATTCGATTCAAGCATTCCAGTTTATATAAATACATGGAGATTTATGATTCATTCTTTTCTGTTTTGCAGATCGAATAATAAAGCTCTACGGCTTTGAATATCAATTACGGTGGAACTAAATTTCTTGAATCGATGTCACTTTTGTCAACAAATCTAAATCTATTCACGAGAAAGTGCTTCAGAAAGAAGTGATGACATTTATTTTAACATGTTGACCCTCCTCATGAAGTGTGCCAGGTACAAAAATTTACATTTCCACGCTCCCATCCATTTATTGACGATCAGCACAGGGTCGTCGAGCGTGTGTCAACTACGTTTCGTCACTGATTTCACGAAGCGTTATAAACCCAAAACTTTATTTCAAACGGACCACTTCAAGTTTATCAAAAGATACGATGGGAGCCCCACAAGGACCCATTCTTGGGCCATTCCTTTTTTTTTATCTTATTTTTTTCAATACAATAGATTAACGAAATGTATTCATGACGGTCATCAACGACACAATTCTTAAAGGGATGGTCCGGGCTGAAAATATTTATATCGAAATAAATATAATAAAATTAAGAGAGCAAAATGCTAAAAAAATCATCAAAATCGGATAACAAATAACGAAGTTATTGAATTTCAAAGTTTATCAATATTTTTTTTTAAACAGTGATGGTGTCACATCCCCACTTTACTTTTTTTTATTTGTCATTACATGAAATCATAAATTGTTTCATTTTTGTCATACATGTGCAAACGATGTGTTTCCATTTCGATGTAATAAGTTCCTGCAATAAATAATTAATGCACACACACAATCAGTCGTCTATCAAATTGTTTTGGTTCTTGCTAGAAAAAATTTGAATATACCTAATTTCATAAAATAAAATGCAAAATAACAAGTGGGGATATGACATCATAAGCCCACCTAATGAATATTCATAAAGACATGCCTAGAACTTTTTCACCGGAAAAAATGCAAATCTTTAATATCAATAACTTCGTTAGCTGTGATCCTATTTTGATCAAATTTTCAGCATTTTGCTCGAATAAACACTGTGTTTGAGAACTATTGATGGTTAGGTTTGGGGGTATGAATGTTGATGTAAAATGAAAATGCGTAGAATTATTGATAATGTAGTCATAAAAAATCAATACTGTATTTTCATTCATTGAATTTCGATATTTTCAGACAGTTCTCAATTATCGTTTAATTTTGATGCCCCCTCCTTTCAATCCAATAATTATTCACCTCCTCGCTATTTCAATCATGAAAATGTTTAGTTTATGTTTGCCAGTGGTTAATTTGAGCAGGACAAAATTGTCTCTTTCACTTCTTCACATGGTAAAACAATAACATCATTCGATATGAAACGATATTTGACTAAATGCCGCAATTTTATTTTGTCGTTACATTGAAATCATGTTCAACTATCATCACAATAACACTATTTTCTCGTACACTACAAACGCTTTAAGCGACATTTATTTTTTTTCCCATCCGTTTATTGCATATATAACACGATATTTAAAATACAGCACGTAACACATGTTTTTCTCATGATTTTCTCTGTAAACGATCAGCATTTACAAAAAACAATTCAAATCAATTGCAGTTAATCACACTACCTCTATATTTTAATTTATCATCTATATATGTTGGGCCACAGCTATATATCATAACCAAATAATATATTAGCATGATTAGAGAATCGTTGCAGATTTTTACCAGACTATAAAGCGGTGTTTTATAATGGTAGTCTTGATCCTCGAGTAGTTCACTGCATTGAGAAAGGTAAACACCAATAACTTGATTACCAACATTAAATTTGGTCAATTTACGATGAAAATAGTAGTAACGTATACATTCAACATAATATCATTCCTATTAAAAAAAGGTAAGAAAAGTGTGAGCAAAATTAAATTAATAAAGAGCACATTTCACATTCGAAATGTTCGATAAGTCACGTAAAGATGTAGGCCTACATGTATAAGGGAGGACCTTTAAATGGATAGGCCTATGTACTCTCCCTCCCCTTTTCACTTAAAAAGCACAACTGTATACGCTGCATAATCAATGGCAAATCAAAGGAAAACATTAACGATCCAAGGCACATTTTTTTTGAGAAATTCAGGTAAAAATATAGTTGAAAAAAATAATATGTTTCATGCATCTTGTTCTGTCTGTTTCACTGTTTAATTGGTACATCTTCAGCTCAGCTATTACACAGTACTTCATCACCTTATATACATGTACACATGCATCTTCATCAACAGCACCAACACTAATTTCGCCCCCCCCCCCACAAAAAACACCGCACATACACCATCACTCACCGCATTCCTCAATGCAATGAGAATCTGATTTGTTAACAATCTGATCTATTTTATTATGTTCTGGACCCCTAGGCAGAACAGAGTGGTAAAAATTACCACTCTGAATGGGCAATCCAGCCATTCATATGTATTTATTTTTATTTTGTAATTATATCTGATGTATTTTGTTTGTATTTTGCATGTTTTTATGAATGGAAAATAAATACAATACAATACAATACAACTCCGCTTTCATTTGATTTGGTATAGCACTTACCGTTCTTACATTCTTTCGAAACAATAATTTACATGAATGATATGTTTCATATAGTCAGACTAACCTGTTCAGCTTTAATATTTGCTTTAAATAGGTGTCCAACATACGTTTCACATAAAGATATATCATACATAGCAATAAGGTTACATAACAAACTGCCAACGCGACGTATTTAATGTGGATAAACTAAATATTATGTAGACATCAACCCTGGCATGAAGATATAAGGCTTTTTACAGTTTTCTTAATCTGATGCCATAGTAACACCAACGAAACCTACACAACCGATTGTACGTACATTGAAATAAAGTCAATCAGGGTCCCGTAACACGAAGCCTAGTTATCATCGTAGAATTTTTTTAAACGATTGATTGCATTGACTACAATGTACAATCATGCGTAAAATCAAGAGTAAATTTATTGTTTACCTTTTTGTTACGGGACCTTAAATTTGGTTTCGGTGAGGATTAAAATAAAACGAAACAAAAGCATATTACTACTAGGAAAATTAAATCATATTTTTATATGCCTTCTGATACTAAATATACCACTACATAGCATAATATATTCTAAAAGAAATCAAACTACAAATTTAATCTAATCAATGGACCAATGGTATCCAGAGAAAATGGAATGCGTGAGTTAATTACGCTTAAATCTAACAAGTATGCATTGAGCTTCCGTATAAAACACATATTGTGAGGCATTGTTTTATGCTCTTGGCATCACATCTCCAGAGTAGAGGCATACAACCCATCATCCAAGTCATTAAGAGACAAGTAACTCTGTGAAATAAGACAAAATAGTTACAATTTTAATGTCATCAAAATTAGATTTCAAACCAATAATGATAACTTCAAATTTACTTATATAATGACGGTACTTCACGGATTAAATTTATTTAGTTAGTCATTCATTTTCACAAAAACAATGTATAATACATGTTTTAACAATCAATATAATATCAACTGCATGTCAATATAGACTCCTGTTAAAATAAGAAAAAAAATAGACTCCTTGTAATATCAAAGGTACACATAGAAATCATACAAATTATATAATAAAAATGATAATGACAATATTAAAAATAACAGTGCAGTTCTTAATACGCATAACACCTACATGTCTCTATGCGCGAGGTTAGGATGTGGTTAGAATTGTAAATTTAATAATTAGATATCAAATGATTATACATAACATCAAAGAATATTAAACAGGGATTGAACCTACATGTGACTAAGTTAAACATTCTGAAAGAGATGGGTTTTAAATTGTAATGGAAATAAGTGAAGATATCATATTTTGTTTTTATTGCATCTTGCATATATATTTTTTTCATTGATATTATATCATGGCATTAAAAATTAATTGTATAATGAATCATAAATAATATTAAATGATAAAGAAAAGCGTAGTTTTGTGTAAGAGAGACAGAATTGTTTTAATCTTACGTGTGTCTTTTCTAAAATCATTTCCATACTCTTCAGGATGTGATCAAAGTTACTCCGATTTTGGGGTTCCTTGTCCCAGCAACCAGTCATAACTACATACCTTTGAAATAAATAAAAGATGATGTTTATAAAAAATATTACAAGTGTTTAAGGAAGTATAAATGGAACTGATTTAAAACGTGGAATTATTAGAGGGGTAGGCCTATTTACTACATGCTGAACATTTTATGATTTAAACAGACAGGGTTAATTCACACTAAAAAAAGACTAGGAATTCCTTCAAATTCATATAATAACAAAGGTATAATATGTTAAAGTTTTGCGCTATTTTTTGGTGAAATAGTTGTACGCATGTCCACTCGAGTATACAATGAGAAAGCTGATTCTATTTTCTTTTTTCAGTATATATGAACTAAGATTTTTTTAATATTTTGTCCGCCTAAAATGAAAAGTAAAATGATTGATAAGTGATTTAATCTGTGAGATATTTTTTGCTGTATTTTTTTTGGTTAAGAAGAAGACATATTGTATGCACATAAGAATGAAAATATGAAATAATAATAATTTCATGAAATTACTTGAGAAAAAAATAAAATGGGACAAAACATCATCGGCTCTCTTATTAAATATTTATGACGGCGTACATGTAGCTGTTTTCACAAAAAAATCAAAATTCAATAACTTTGACATTTGTCAAATCTTGATACAATCATCAGCATTTTGCCAAATTATTTCTGTTATACTTTAGATGAAAATTATTTTCAACCCGGAGTACCCCTTTAGTATAGGTCATTCAAATCATGTTTCCCTATGATTGTGCGAAAAATCTCTATCTGTGAAGAGTGATTTTGTTTTTCTTTGTTGTGAATTTGGAACATATACGATAAATGAATTCACGAGAGTAAACAACAAGTGAAATTCTCTATAGGTCATTTTACAATCCTAGTAATCCTTGACAAGCAAGTTCTAGATTTTCTTATAAAAACTTAAGTATTACACTTCTTGTGCACAGTGACGAGGGTGTGGCATCTGGTAACCATTAGCAACCTCCGTCTGAACCGAGCTGAATGTCATATTTGGGTATGGCCTTGCACCTATCAGAATGTGAAAGCAAAAATCATATTGTTAAGAATCTGAATATTGAATATCTAGAAGTTGCCCAAAATAATTATATATTATTAGAAATAGAAGTATGAAAATTCTCATTTACCCTAAAGCCAGGGTAATAATATCCAAGTCCTTTGGAAGCGCATAGAGACGTTATTTATAATGTGTTATGCGCTTACAAGAACTGTCTATTATTATTATTATTATGAACATGGTATCAAAGTTTGATTTCTTTTAATATCTCGACTCCGATAACCCCCTCCTCCATGTTTGCATATGTGCCCCCAAAAGGGGTAAATCACACGTTTTTTGTTCCGTTCAGCTAAAATTACTGGGTCTAATTTTAAACAGTATATCATTCATCTGATTATCAGTCACAGATTTAACCATACCTAAGCCAAATAACTTTATTTGTAGCAATTATCAATAACTTTTTTAAATGTTCAACATCGCCCGGCGTTTTATTTATCATTAGAATGTTCGATATCATTATCTTTCGAGCCGAATAAAGTTATCATGTACAATGTTATTTCAATATTTCCGTCATTATTGTTGGTGTTGTAGTAGCAGTTGTAGTCATGGTAGTAAGATAATTGTTTTTGTTGTATTTTTCCTTTTATCATAATCATTTACCATTTTATCATCGACAACTGGTAGAGAATTATCATCATCGCCACCATCGTCAAACCTATCATTGTTATTTAGTGATATATGACTAATGGGGCGTTGCAAGAAAGTTATGTTGCAATTGATTGCAAATCGACTGCAACTTTGCAGCCGATTCCGATCGACTGCAACTAGCAATCAATCGCCAATTTGCGTTGCAAGAAAAAGGCTTGCGATTGAACGCAAGTTGCAGCTGATTTGCAGACGATTTGCAGCTGTAAACAGGGTCTGCAGCACAAGACTAGCTGATGAAGCAAAATAACTCTTGCGATAATCGTGACTGTGGAAGAGAGTAAGTAGAAATATTCATTTTTCACAGCTTTCTTTCTCCATTATGTATGTTTTCAGAGAATTTATATGTTTTAGACCTATGCCAGGGAAAAAAATATTTTGTAAAAAGTGAAAATGTATCTTTATCGCCAGTCGAAATTTCACCTTCAACAATTTTTTAAGCACACAATTTGAACCCAGTCCCGCTCTTGACTTTTTGTGTTGGTAATGCACGGTTGTACCAACACGACAGGACATTGCCGGTGCAGTGCTGTTAAAAATCACCCTGAAGCAAGTAAATTTGTAGGCTCTAATTATGTATGAAATATCGAGAATGACCTTAAAAGATTATTATTGTTCATATTTGAAATGATTTTTAAGTTATATCAGTTTCTTTCAACGGCGAATAACCATCCAGTAAATGGATTCAATGCAGTCGAATGGCCACAACTTTTGAGAAACACTCGACAGAAAGCAATTTTTTGTTTTTAACTAAAGGATTTTTAATTTAACGTTAGGCTTTAAATCAAAGACTTCCATTATTAGATCCTCTCCATTAGTCTCTCTTTGTTAAGAGTCTGTCTAACCTCCCTTTTTATGACTTTCCTTGGCCTGGCCTGGGATAGAGTGAAAATTTGGCTCTTTTGACTTTGGAGGAATTTTTTTATTTATTTATTTAATTTTTTTTTTTTTTTTTTTTTTTTTTTTGGGGGGGTTCTCCACATATTTCGCCAGGCAAAAAACAACAACAACAAAGGTATAGGGGGTCTACATTATTAATTATTTATAAAGATGTTATTGGGCTAACCTATTGGCCACATCTGCCACATTCTTGGGGAAGTTTTTAACATTGAAAAGGGAGTTGCCAGCCCAGGGCTCAAAAAAAAAAAATACGGGCAGATTGCACAAAAGGTTCTTTGCAAGGACAGTCTATTTGTGTCATTGATTTGTAATGATGTGCTGTACGCATTTTCAATATCCATCACATATAAGATATACATGTAAATACATTTTTTTAGATTTAATATGTAGATCTTCTATGCCTGGGAGGGGGTACTTACATTTGGTTTGGACTTTGCGGCTGAAGGTTCAAAATCCATACCCATATTTACATGTCATTTTGGCTAAAAAGGTACCCATTATTAGGGATTCATTACAGGGGCAGATCCAGGATTTTCAAAGGGGGGGGGGGCACATTTTCCCCTGGAAAATTCGACAAGCAAAAAAAAGAAAAGGTTATCACCCAAAATGTACGGTCATTTCGTATTTGCACCTAAGACAATGGAGTAGAATATGGACCCATGTTTAAAGCCAGTATCTAAACATTGGGCCATGTTTAGGGATTTTCCAGCATAAAACCATACCCATGTTTAGGGATTTCTTCCAAAAAAGCAACCCATTCCAGGCACATCCCTGTATGCCTTATTTCGTGAGTACCCCCCCCCCCCCCGGCTACTATGTAGCTGACTCTTAAATTGATTTATATACAAGCACATGAATGGATTTAATGGATGATTACAATGCTTTTTCAAGTGCTTTCAGTAAATGGGTGTCTCATATGGTGCATCATTATTAATATTGAGTGCATAATCATGATTTTTTTTTCTTTTTTTTACATCAAGCATAATGCTCGTAGGGGGCATATGGTCCCCCTTGACATTTTTCAGAATAAATCTGCCACTCAAAATTTGATTACGGCACCGCTGACTGACGTTTTACTTTCAAGTCTCACACAACATTTGAGACCAAATTTCCAATGCCAAAGGTGCAGGGTCAGGATATTGTGCAACATTGTGTTTGTTTAAGTACATGTCAGACAAAAACATGATTACATGTAAAAAGTCAATATTCATAATTGGGTAATTACTTATTGACAATAGTAATTTGATGTCATTGATGATCTTTGGAAAAAAAATTGAAAAATACTTTTAAGAAAAAAAAAAAAAAAAAAAACATGAAAGGAATTTATTTTGATACCAGATTTTTAAAGTAAAGTTGTTAGGAATGCTCTAAAAAGGAATATGTACACCAAAGTTTACCATTCTATTACAAGCTTTTTTTTGTAAATTAAAGCAAAAGGTATGATTTCATAGATTATTTAATTGTGCCACCCATGGCTGAGGAACCACAATGCCCCTCCCCAGGCCAGAAGTGACCATAATCAAAACACCCTGGGACTACTATAATGATTAACACACTGGCAACTGAGCTTGACTTGTATATTAATTTCATGAACATGTTTTTATCTCTTTTTTTCATTGCTTACTACAGTTTAATGGATACGATGACAAAGAAGTCTGGAATAAACAAGAAACCTCAGAACCTCCATAACTGTGTCTGTTACAATGTATGTTCTTGCAACCAGCTGATTGATTCATTTTATCAAATGGTAGGCTAAATGTAAACTATTAATATGAATAATTTACCATGATCGAAATGGGGATGGGGGTGAAATCTGTACCAAGGATAATGCAAAATGAAAAAAACAAAAACAAATCCCTATCTTGACTGGACATTTCTCAGCAATGAAGACACCTCATTGATGGGGGGGGGTGTGGTTGTGCTCATCGTCCAAGGTGTACTGTATGGAAGTGTATATTTTGCTTTCATTGATTTAATTTATTGCGTATTTTAATTTCATAATTCATTGATTTGGGGAAAAACAGTAAGTTCACACTTTTTTTAGATTACATCATGGCAACTTGCAAATTATAATGGTCTCAGAAGTAAGCCACTATCCCTCTATCATATCATCATGTCGGTGCAAACGCCCTTAGCAGCAGGCATAAGGGCATTTCTGCACCGATGGGGTGCACAAAAATGTTTTGCTAAGGGTGTTCTTGCACTGAAAGGACAAAATTTGAACTAACCCAAGCTATGTATTAGTTATGGGCTTGCATTATTTCCTATATTATTATTTTTTTATGAACAGGTTGATTATCAGAACTGAATTCAGAGCTGCTCCTGTCTGAAGTAACATCATTATTAGAGTGGACTTCAGAATAGGGGTTTTACTGGTTTAAAAACTTCACTCCATGGAGCTCTCCAAATTTATCTCAAATTAGACTGCTTCTGGAAACCAGATTTGTTCCTTCAAGCAGAGACACTTGCGGCTTTCCTGACTCAGGGGTGTGAGAGTTCAGATTTTTATATGATTTCCGATTTTTTTTTTCAGCTTAATTTCAGCTTATTTTTGGCCTTCCTCTGTACAAAAAGTATGGGAGCTCTTTCTATTTCAGACTTTGTCAACACTCTTCAGCTTTTTTCAGATCTTTTTATTTGTGACCACTCACACCCCTGCTGACTGGACTTCTATGGATTCTTCATGCCAACCTTAAGAACTGTGGTCTTCTGCATGATACACGTCAATTTCAAACAAGACATTCTGTGGTGAAACACTTGATGTAGATGAAATGAAATTTTATTACTGAATCTCAGAAGTAATTCCTCGGAAGCAAGAAACAATGAAAAATAAAAATGAAATGTCCATCAATAATGAATTTCTTGAGCAGTGTTCTTTTTTTGTGCACAGATCAATGAAGCATTTCAATTCCAAGCAGGTATGTAGTCAATGCTGACCTCGAGGCAACACTTTGCTGGCCTTGGTCTGAGACACTGTACATAATCTATGGGAAGTTCTCTCAAGCTGCCTCATGACTCGGAAGGATCAGCCTCGACCTCATCCCTGTATCAGTGTAGTAAAATCACGCGAAATCGTCATTACGCAAACATGTAATAAAATGAGGTCACCACAGTGAATCGATAACAGCGAGAGCGCTGCACATTGCCAACGGTTC
Organism: Lytechinus pictus; assembly: GCF_037042905.1. Classification (NCBI taxonomy): domain Eukaryota; kingdom Metazoa; phylum Echinodermata; class Echinoidea; order Temnopleuroida; family Toxopneustidae; genus Lytechinus; species Lytechinus pictus. Next base: position 6,874,642 of record NC_087252.1, read on the forward strand.
ACAGAGATTTGCACGCAAACCTATGAGAAACAAGCGAGAGCGAACGATTCCACGAGCTCTTCCCCCCTCTTTCCCTTCCCGGCGATTTGTCCCAAAACAAAAGGATTTCCGCAAACTACGATACTTTGTTTTTCAACTTTATTAACATCCGATCTATCCATGCCAATTAGATTTTTACCGTGCCATTTTGTTATAAATTAGCAAAAGAACATGTACATCAGTTTTGCCAAGCTGAATAAAACGACTGGTAGGCGTTTATGACAGCCGTCATTCATGTAAACTTTTGTATCCGATATGTGAACTTTCATTCCACATGTAGTGTACTGGTATGTACACAACGTCGTACTATATACTACAGTGATATCGAAGGTTTTTGCGTTAGTATTAATATTCAGAGGTGAAAGCAACGGGAGCATATAAGATTGACATGTTCAATAAAATCCAGTAAAACTATATAAAAATAATGAGTCCTTGATGCATTTCACTGACACAGTGAAGGAATTATCAGGATCATCACATCATCACTTATTACAAAACAGTTGAACATGATGAAATTATAAAACTTACATGACTTGTCCAATATCACATGAATCATAATATCCCTTATTTTTCCTTTGGCTTTATAATGACTGTTGAGTGCAGAAAAGGGGGAAACGTTGACTATTTTAACTGGTACTGGCTGGTTGTTCCCGTAGTCAGTTAGCGTGCATGTTTTAGGCCTACATTCACTATGATCACGATGGTCAGAGAACAATTTCCCTCAATTCTCTCTTATCATGCTTATCATTACATGTATCATGTGTATACCTGGGAGATGGGGTTTGGTGTGTGCATGGAGCTACTAACTGGTGTGGGCATGCAAGGAAATATACCTGAGGTATAGGCCTTAGTTTGTGTGTAAGTTCATTGGGCATGTTGGGTCGGCTCTTCGGTCAAGAGCGCCGGTGCTGTGTGCATCATCGCACGGTGCAAGCTTCTGTGTCAAATACGCGCGAAACGACTAATAACAGGCTACAAAAATCACTCGACCATGCTGCCGCTATGCGAATTCGGTGTGCGAAGATTACGTAACTTTCACCAAAATTAACGCTACACCGTAATGACGATTTCGTGTTATTTTACTACACTGTGTATGCAAATGTGATATATATCTACGATGCAATCTCATGATTAAAGAGAGAGAAACGAGAGCTTCAGATTTTGAAGTGTAGCAATCTCCTGAAATTTATGTTTTATTTGAAAATCAAACTAAAATAACTTAATTAGGCATGTTATTCATTATGATATTTATGAATGAAAGCATTGAAGCAAATTGGTGCTCTTGCAAAACAAATTCTGAATTGTATTTACTGCAAACCCTCAGAAATACATATAACAATTTGCCAGTGCATGAAGTTTTTTGATAAAGAGTGGCTTTTGTGCCTGTGGAGAGTTATTATTTCTTTAACATTTCTTCATACAAATTATTTCAGAAATCACAATTTGAATATTCCATGACCTCTGTTAATAAGAACAAAATATTTTTGGTGATTGACACACTTCAAAATGATATTAGGAGAGAATGTAGTGAAGTTGTGTGAAAATAATGGCATAATTGCTGTATGAAGATTGAAAATAAAAGTATTTTAAGTTTTTCTTGAAAAAACCTATGGAAAATTGAAAATGGCATAATTTACACAAGTTTTCAAAACAAATCACCCCCCCAATTTTTTTTTGGAAAAAATAGTACACAAGCGTATGGACAATCAATTGAACGTAAATTGAGCGCAAATTTTGCGCGTCCTCCAAAATATTACATAAGTTACGTTCGATTTGCAACTAATTGCAAAGCTTGCGCTTGATCTACGTTCAATTGATCAAACGCAACTTGTTCTTGCAACAGGATTGAACGTAACTTGCGTTCAATTGCAGATTTGCGTTTAATCGGAGGACTTACGCTCAATTTTGGGAGTTGCGTTCGATTTGCGTTCAATCGCAAGTTTCTTGCAACACCCCATAAGATATTAGACTTTTACACGTAAAACTTCGTGCACCTCCTTTCTTACCCAGTGTCACGATTTCCCACAAGACGATACCAAAAGACCAGATGTCTCCTTTTATTGTTTGGTCACCCGTTGCCATGGTTTCTGGTGAACTCCATCTGGATGGTTTCTACATATGACGGTGTGCAGATAACAAATAATCTTGCTATAACAATAATTCAAGCGATTGGTAATTATAATATGCAGTGAACCTATAAAATATCAAATATGTCTTAATACTGGCCGAAATAAGCAATAATAGACTGGTATGGTTGCAGGCTGATGATCAAAGTCAAGGGTCACGTGAGTTAGGGTTCCAGCCTCGCTTCATTTAGAATAATATATTTTCATTTACATTATCAAGTTATCAAATAGGAGATTAATCTCTATGACAAGCCTACACCATAAACATTCATTATTGTAAGGCATAACGAGTCACACTTACAGCTACGTCACCAAAGAGCGATGAAGAAAGTCCATAGTCTGATATCTTACATTGCTTTCTTTCTCCTAGCAAAACATTGTGAGCGCAGAGAGCCCCGTGGATGATCTGAAGAAAAGAGAAATACACTTGCAACTCTATATAGTCTTTAGGGTATTCATATACATTTATTTTGATCTCTGTGAAAGTCGACAAATTTCCCGTCTTACATCTGTGTTAAAAAAAGGAGCGATAAACCATTCATATTCCAATTGTATGATTGATAATACCTGTAATGTTTCCAAAATAATTTAGGTTTAAGGAGAGTATGGCTGCCGAAAATATTTCTGATGACATGGTTGTACAGAGTTGCAACCCTAATTGCGAAAACGATTTTCTACTGTATCTTGGACCGGTCAAGTTTTCAAGTCTGACTTAAAGGGTCCATTTCAGCTTAAAGGGCGATTTTTATTTAAAAACCCAACTGCCTCCCTTTCTCCTCTTATACCCCTTTTTTGTTAAGGAATCTCATAAAAAATACCTTCTTAGATGCAAGGAACTGCATCCCTTTAGCAACCTGCCAAGCCAAGTTAAGTAGGGTACCCTCCTCAATACGAACACCGTTTGGTTTGAGATTGCTGTACGTGGGTTGAGATTGCACCCCTGAAGTCTGTAGATGGGTAAGGAGTGTACCCCCTGAGATGAACTCATACAGAATACTACCTGCATGCATAAATACACATCAAAAACTGTGGTGTTGACCGGTGTACATAGAGGACCACACCAGTTATTTTACACCGGTGTTAGTTTTACACCTAGAGGTGTCATTACAACACCTTTGGTAGTTACAATTACACGCTTTGTCTCGAGGGTGTAATTTTAGCACCTCGGGGTGTGGTCCTCTATTAACACCAACTGGTGTCAGTTCTAACACCGCAGTTTTTACAGTGTAATAGATTGTAATAGAAAGGAACACTCTGTGACGTCATGTTTAATAATTGTATCTTCTTCATTGTAATTTAGGATAAGTATCCTTGCATTATCAAATGGAATGGATTGTTGTGTCTTCTCCTTTTGTTTTGGTGTAAGAACCCCCACCCCCTCCCCCTCTCTCTGTCTCTCACACACACACTCTCAATCTCTTCTAGGGGTTTTCACTCATCAGAAGGTGCAATGTGCCATCTTTTAATTGGTAACTACCTCTCTCTTGTGTCTCGTCGAGATGCCTTGGATGAGGGAAAGGGGCCAACGAACTCTTTAGCGATTATAACAAATATTGATATATTGTTGTTGTTTCCATCAGAGCCAATTATATTCCATATTGTCCAATTAAAAGGGCTTTACGTACCTTGTTCTTTACAATATCCTAGGCATTTGACAATATTTGGTTGATCCGATAGCTCGTAAAGTACCTTGATGGCTTGAAGAACTTGTAATGATTTTGTCACGTGATCTAAGAGAGTGTATAGTATATAATGATATAATGGTATGACCTTTCATTTTAATATTCCCCTTCCGGAGTGTTTACCCTTGACCAATTTCTGGACAAGCAAAGAAAATATTAAAAAAATATATAAATATTACTATTATTCAAAATGGGGGCATGTTCCCCCCCCCTTCACGTTACCCCTGCCCCCCCCCCCCTCCTTCTTTGATCCCGGTGAAACTGAATTCAAGTGAAAGGGAAGCCTTTGGCATTAAAACTATTTAATTATTTACTTTGGTTTCCAATCTGCTTGTTCAGAATGACATCCTATAACGATGTGGTAATAGCATAAATAATGAAATTAAAATTTAATTGAGGTGACAAATTAAGCATGGCCTTCAAATATGAACTTCTCTCATTGTCATTAATCATTGTTAACTTTACAAGCTACAAACCATCACCTGGTATTTGCCTAATAGCAACGTCGAGATGGTTTTGTTTTGATCGAAGGTCTCCCTTCCATACCTCGCCGAAGTCACCCCGCCCAATCGAGCCAAGTCTGGTGAAGAACGTCACGTTTTCACGGGCAATGACGAAGGAGTGGGTAGAACCCAGTTTTAACGCTGTGTATGCTGTATTGTTTTAAAACATATATATTTTCCACTAAGTACAATTAAAATACTGTACATGTACTTAGAACACCTAGTCCATTATGTCTGATCTTGTGAGATTTCTAATAAGTGTCTTGGTCAGTAATATCTTTGCAGTGAATATAAAGTAACTATGGATGTGAGATTAAGAAATAGAGGGATACTCCGAGCTGAAAATAATCATATCTAAAAAAATTCACTGAGCAAAGTGCTGAAAATGTTATAAAAATATGATCGCGAAAATAACTCAGTTAGTGAAATTTAAGATTTAGTAATATTTTGTGAAGTCATGTATATGCACATCGTCAGATGGACCGATGATGCCATACCCCCACTTTTTGTTCTTATGTTATTACATGAAAACATAATTGTCTAAAATGTTCATGCATGTTGTAAGATATGTCTCCCTTCTGACAAAATAATTGCAGTAATGAATATCCAATACATGAAACCAGTTGTCAATTGAAATATTCTTTATTGTAGGAGGTGAAAATTTCAATAAACATTATTGCATATAATAAAATACTGAGTTACAAGTGGGAATAACAAGATCATCAATTAACTCACTGCATATTCATGAAGAAATGCAAAAAAACCTGTTATAGCGATAAAATAAAAATCTTTAAAATGTCATTACCTTGTTTTCCCCTTGATAAAATTTGTAATGCTTTGTTTGATTTTCCTTTATCTATTGAAATAATATTATTTTCAACCAGGGGTACCCGTTTAATAGTAGTGGTATACATCATATAAAGAGTTCCCTCACACCACTAAGAATAAAGATAAGGTAAACACTTGCTGACGCTTAAAATATAATTTTCACTTATCCTTTTTATGTACCTTTGGCCTATATGCCATAGAGACCTTATTGTGAATTATCAGGGTGATAAAGATATAATATGGATGATGTTATTTTTTTTAAACAGAGCGCCCAAATCAAAGTAGTTGTACGAATGCATACTGTTTAATAGAAGGAAAAAAAATGACAACATAATACACGTTTATTTGAATAAGTAATATTTATATGGAGTTTATGGTTTAATGTTACACAGCTTATATGCAGAATCAATAGAAAAGTTACAAAATCTCATTCTTGAGTAATTTCTCACCTCGATTTCCACTTTGAATCATCTCATAAGCCACGTTGTCATTCATCTCCTGTGGTATATTTATTTCATTGCTGTAAAAAATATATAAATTGATTAGAGTTTATTTCATCTCATGAGAAATGATATTTTTGTTACATCCACTCAAAGGCATTTCATGGTACATATATATTAGCAACAATCGCAATGAGGGAAATGTTATATCAGTCAATGATTATTACCCATTATCAAAGTGTTCCTAAGAACGGGATTAGGAAAAACGTCTCAAAGAACGCCTTCATTATTTGAAGGATCTTGGTTTTTTCCCTATTGGAAATAAATCAAATATATATCTGTTCACATGAATTCATCCTTTGTCTTCCTATTTCCGTCAGTAAATGTGTATGTATCTCAGTAAAATTTATGCGTGAACGTTGTAATTTACTTTAATACTAACCTGTGTGTTGAGGCGAAGTGTGTGTGGTTAGAAATGTGAGTGTGTTCCGTTCTTTTCAATGGTATAGGATGTTGTAAAGTTTGGTATAAATATGTGTGGTTATTTAGTATGGGCTGTTACAGTATCGGGTTTGAGGGTGTGCGCGAGTGGATGAATGTGTGGTGAGTGAGTGCAAGGTTGTACGGGCGTATTCGTAAGGTGAGTTAGAAGAGTGTGTGCATGCACGGGATGCGAGTTGTGTGTCAGAGGACGGGAGTGTTAGAGAGGGAGTGATGTGTTCGAGTGTGAGAGAGTTGTGTGTGTATGATAGGGAGCAAATGTGAAAGTGCAGGCAGTGTCTATAAAAGTGTGTGTATCTCTAATGATAAGTGTGAGTGCGTGGGTGTGTTTGAGATTATCTGAGTGAGTGTCTGTGCGTGTTTTTTTCATGTGGGGGAGAAAAAATGGTGTGCAAAATTGGTGGGTTTGGTTTAAAGGGGAATCCAACCCAAATAAAAACTTGTTTTTATAAGGAAAAGAAAAATCAGACAAGTTGATAGGAGAAAGTTTGAACAATATTTGACAAACAACAAGAAAGTATCAGTGATCTCAATTTTATAAGCAGCTATAACTTTTCTATTGCTTGTCTGATTTCTTTCAAGCTTCCACCATTCTGTTTAATTTATTTTTCTCCTTCCCAACACAACATTTTATGGCCAAGGTTGGATTCCCCTTTAATAGAGATCTGTACATATTATAGATTCATTGTAGTCATATAAAATGTGAGCGTGGGTGTTGCCTTCTAGGGTGTGCGTGTATGTGTGTCCGACAAAATATTTTTCCTTCTACTTACCTCTTATTATTCTTTGACTCATGGAATTCTAGTGGATAAAGATATAAATATACACGTTTTTAATAGAGTGATGAAGAAAAAAAATGTAGCCATATGTAAACCGAGATGGCAAAATAAATTCAAGAGAGCACTCGAAGTCAAGATGCTCAAGATTTTGTATACCTTTGCTATCAACTTTCAGTTTTACCTCCCCTTGATAAAACATTAACGTATCAATGATCACTTAATATCCCACCTACTTGAATTATGGTATAGTAATTCTAACACGATCTTACTAAGCGGAAATATGCTCAGATCTAGTTAACAAACATTCTTTAGATAAACGACAAGACACGATATGAGTAGCGGGCGGAAAATAATGTTGCTTTTATTTTCATGATCATCAGAATAAATACATTCCAACTTTGCACCTTTACAAATATTAGACGAGGAACACCTTTGAAGTTGCACCTTTGAACATGTTCCTCTTTTGTTGGAGTTATACTCTTTTAAATTGGTATGACTTTAGGTAACATGTCCATTGTTTTACCTCGTCTATGTAGTCAAGTTAAACAAGGGTTAACTTATTACATTACATTACTTCTTCTTTTACATTCACATTTACTCTATGTGAATATAACTACTCAGTAATTACCTGGTTTGGTTTTTCTCCTAAGAAGAATGAACTGAATAATGTTGATGATGATAGAAGCTACTAAGAGGATGGCTAGGATAGCTATTCCAGCAGATGCTCCAGAACTCAAACCAGACGGTGCACAAGGACATGGTGTAGGCTCGGGTGTAGTCTCTGGTTAGTGAGAGAGTTTTATATCAGATGTTAATATAGATTGTGGAATTTAATTCATATGAATTAATTCGTAAACCTGTAAAATCGGATTTATCATAGATTATATTTCAACCATAATCATAGATTATAGTACAAACATACAGCAAGAGGTAGAAGGTCCATGCTGCAACCCAGTTTTTGGGACGACATTCTATAATAAAACCCGTGCAGTATGTCAGTCATCTATGGTCTCATTTCTAAATCTAATTATATGTCCATAATTATTTTCAATCTTCAAATTTGCCGCAAAACATATCACAAAATAGTAAAATAAATCACTGTCCTAAACTGAATTTCCTTTAAAAGACAAGAAAAAAAAAACGTCTGGGCCCGGATTCACAAGGAGAAATGACTAAGTTCTATAGAGCTATAATAACTTAGGGCTGAGCTAACTTATAGGGGGTTAGAATTTATATTTCACAAAGAAGGATAAGGTTAACCCAATAGTTAAAATGGTAGTTTTCTAGTCAATTTAATGTAATAATACTACAACTCATTAGTTGCGTAAGTAGTCGACAACTGTTAGAAGGCACAACATACGGGTAATGTGCAATTTTTTTATTTTACAAAGTTTTAAAGTCGCGAAGATGAAAGTCTATTTTTTGAAAATGTAATATGATATCTAGACAATAATTTCATATAAATCTGCATCTCTCCCACTTGGGTTTGGCGCCACCCCCATTATTACATATACACGTATTTTATTGTATTTTACCTCATTAATTGTTCATGTTCAAACATTAAATGAATGTGTTTGTGCTGGTGATGTGGTGTACTTAAGAGGTGCCTCGGCCTTTTGTCAGTATGTTTGAAGAATAGTGTGTTTGAAGATATTCCTTTTAACGAAAAAGTATTTCACTAACTGATGGCAGGTATGATGGGTATTATAATCCTGCAGTATAATGCCTTACTGAAAACATTTATGATAAATATAAATGAAAATTATAATGATAATGATAACAATGAAAATGATAATAGAGATAGCATTAATAATAATTGTTATAATACGAACAATAGTAATAATGATCATAAATAATAATTACGATAATAATAATAATGTTCACAATGATAATAATGATGATAATAATAACATTAAATAATGACAATAAAACTAACAATGATCAGAATAATAATGCTGATAATGACATATACTACTACTAATAATAGGTGTTTTGTAGCACCATCAACCTAAAAATATTCTTTTTGGCGGCGCACTGATATTTTTGTCATTGCAAAATGGAAAAGGGACTTCCCGAATAAATCCACCATCGAAAGAGGAACCTTGTAAATAAAATTTTGAAAGAAATTAATTTACACCTCTTCTTGAGCCCAGGAAAACAACAACAAACGGACTTTGGACCCTATTATATCTTGAATACCAAAGCGAATTCCCATAACGTGTGCAAATAAATATCATATTGACATTGATCCTTACATATATACTGCCATGGACAATATATCTATAGATAAATGTGAGATTCGGTTACAAGTTTGAACCTGAATTTGACTCATTTTTAAGCATTAAGTTTTGTGCAGATTTGCATGTCGATTAATGTTTTCATTCTATCGTCGTTAAGAGATAGTATATAGCAATATTGAAGAGTGCACAGGCACAGTGACTACTTCCTAATATAATCTCCTCAAAAAAAGTTTGGAAATCTGACTTTCATCGATAATCCCTCCTCGGTTTTAGTGAATATTAATGGATAATTGATACTAATGGATAGATCATTCAATTATCTTTAAAATGATACCTTAAATTATATTATTATGGTTCACACGGAGGTGCAGTTTCTTTTGTTTTCATGCACCTTAACATCAACATTAACATGGAATCAAACACACCTCTGCAAAAGCAAACACATAAACAAAAAAACATGCATGGGTATTTTAAAACACGACTCAAACAATGCTATCTCACAGAACCATGACTACATAAGCCACAACAAAACATCGAAAATTAAGAAACAGGGGCTTGATTTGAATGGATTTTAATCGCTATTGACACAGACAAAAGAATCATGTTCTGTATTGACCATTCATGACCATATCTGCTCGTTTTGCAGCCTTTTAATTCAGACCTCATCCAACACTTTTGAATCCTGCTCTTTTCATGATGTCATGATCATAACAAGCATGGTATCAATTTAAATACATAATGATCTTTTGAATGATATCAAATATAAATTGTGTAAAATTGGGATAAATTAATGGCCAAACTCAAATGTCCAAACTTTTGTGACGGGTATATTTAGAAATGTAATCCTGCTTACAATATATCAATCACTATGGCTTTTGTAGTGCACAATCTATCCGCCAAATATCTATGCTCCAGGCTTGATGACAATCCCCTCGTTTGATTTGCCCCATGCAGTGAGCATGGACCTATGAAGAGATGGACATTCATCGCTTACTTAATGAATTCACTAACAGGTGACTGTAATTGTCCTCTGAATAACATTCTCTTCATACTAGTCTTCTTTGGTTCCATGATCGTCACCGTGAGAAGGGACGGAAGCAGTTCGTGACTGGACATTTATATTTCACAAATTATATGCGCAATAGACAACAAATCACTTAAATCATGGCAAATCGATGTGCAGTTCTTTTTTACCTTTGGTACTCTTAGTTCCATATGTTTTATTTGGGAGAAATGTCTGCATATTTTAATATAGAGGCAATTTTGTGATTGATTGTTTACCATTTAAACTTTAATTTTCCCAAGTTTCTCCATAATATTCCAGATATACGTGGTACATAACATATATAGATCGTGTATCTCTCAATGTTATTGAGGTCCTTATGTGTGAGCGGTAGTTAGCGGATCGAATGATATCATATTTTATATCATAAAGATCGTCTGCTTCTCAAGTTTGCCGCTCCAAATATGAAGCATGTTGACTGAAAGGCTCATGCTAAAACAGGGTATCATCCAACAAAAATCAAGACCGGGTAACTGTTCCGTCTTTAGGTAATCAGATACGCCTTGGTAGTCATGGTAATTGCTATTGTTACAACACCTGTATGTTCTCATTAAGATGTGCATAACCAAGCGACGGTGACTATCATTGGACCAAAGAAATGCTCGCGTTGATAGTCCATCTCTTCATAGGTCCATGCAGTGAGTAACTTGCCTGCCTTCACACAAACCATATGTATAATATGAAATTTTAACAAAAGGCGTAACCTTAACTTTCTTTGATTGTATATACAAAGACAGGGGAGAAGTAAGTAATTCTAAGTAATAGGAGCATGTTGGAGGGATCACCCGCCCTCCCCCTCTAAATCTAAAATTTGATATATTCCATTCTCTCTTAAGGTAATGAACCAAATTTAGACAACTAACGTATGGTGTACATTCTGATGGTATCATTATTTTTCATTATTTGTTGATAAATTTTCAGCTCGTGCACTTTGCTTTCTCAAATAACATCGAGTTGGAAAGTGACTTTTGATGCTCAATAGCCCACACTTATTCAATTCAGCATTTATTTCTAATTCATTAAAAATACAAGTTGATATCATGATCATGTACACGCAAAATCAGTGCCACTTCTTTTTGGACATACTGGACCACAGTCCCTTTTACTTGTTCTAATGTATTATTTGACCCTTCAAACCATAGTTTAAATACCACAATCTTATCTCTCAGGTGGATTTTTAACAAAGTATGTCAATTTTCTTAGTATCAGCAGTAAATTTAGACTATATTTTTTAAGCCATCTTGGATTTTTGGACATACTGGACCACTGACTGTCTTTTTTAACTTGTCCTCATGTATTATTTTACCCTTCAAACCAACAACAAAATCATATTATCCCAGGCAAATGTCAAAAGTACAATTTGTGATCAGTCATTTTAGAATCCATTTTTGAAACATTTTGGATTTTCGGACATACTTGACCACTGAAATTCAAGTAATGGTTGAATTGTGGATTTATTGACGCCATTTTTTAGGTTTAGGTATCAGCTGGTCTACTTGTGTTTACTTAATTGTCTTTTTTTCTAAACAATAAATAACCCAAAACAGATGAAAGAATGATAAAAGCACAAAATTGGGTGAAGGAAAAGAAGATTATCAAAGGTCAACATACCCTCCGTTGGATTCGAGGTTTGATCGTCTATTTCAGTTGGCGTTCATTTCAAATAAGTTCGATCAAAGAAAACTAATATTTGATAGTGTTACATGTATGTCTTCTAAACTTTGGTTTATTGATGAAAAATGATAAATTTCATCAACTAATATCAAACAGTTTTTTCCCTGATGAGTTCATGATTAGTTTTATAATATTGTAAATTTTTCATTATATTGTTTTTATATGTGGTCTTTGTTGACCCAATAAAACAAATATATACAAAAACAAATCTAAATAAAGTTGAAAAATATAAACCTGGTTTACATCAGTAATTACATTTGCAATGAAGTGTCTTAACCGAAGCATAACACACCATATGCTTTACGGAGATTGACTGACAACGTTATCATGGTTATGATTCATAGTCAATGGTATATTTTGCAGGATTCTTTCATCTCGATCCCATATAAAGTATTAGTTTTGTCTTGATGCCATTGTGATATTCAAATATGTAATATCCATTGAGTAATTATTTTGAGGAGGTGAAAAAGAGGATATGACCATCTGCATGATGTAATTTGAACTGAATGATGATTCTACGCACTGTTTGAAGACACTGAAATTTGTGAGATATTTCCTATTTTTGAGCACGCACCACGAGTGCCCAGTTGAGGCAGATACCAGCGTTATTTTAATACAAGAGCCCATCATTATCATAATCGTCATCATCAACAACAACAACAAATAAAATGTTGCCTATAATTCACAATTTCGCGCAAATAATGTTATGAAATGATTTAAGTAGGGTTACATACCAGTTGTCGGGGGAGGATTGGTTGTTCCTGATATTGAAAACAACAAGAATGTAAAAAAAAAAGAGTTATAATTAGATTAATAATTTTTACATGAAAAAAAAAATATCCATAGTCTCCCATTGAATGTAAGATTATTGACCAGAAATTAGCACACCGCACAACCTTCCAATACGCCGTCTTGCTCACTGAGTTTGAGGAAGGTTGACATGGTTTGTAGAAAGCCACGATCAAAATCTCCATGTTGATTTTGAAATGGCAATTTCTATTTTTTATTAGAAAATAGATAACGAATGGAAACAAGTGGAATGCCTCTGGCCGTCTCACCTGCATCACGCGATTCAATATAGCAGCAGTGCTGATTTTGAAAACTACTGTAACTCGCACAAGATGTTCAGTGATACTTGGTTACTCTTATTTCCACGTTTATGAACTAGACCAATACACTTATAGAGATATGATGGCAATTCAACAAATACCCCCAACGTGGCCAAAGTTCTTTGACCTTACATGACCTTTGACCTTGATCATGTGACCTGAAACTCGCACAGGATGTTCAGTGATACTTGATTAGTCTTATGTCCAAGTTTCAGGAGTCAGATCCATCAACTTTCAAAGTTATGATGGTAATTCAACAGATACCCCCATTATGGCCAAAGTTCATTGACCTTTGACCTTGGTCATGTGACCTAATATGTGCACAGGATGTTCAGTGATACTTGATTACTCTTATGTCCAAGTTTTATGAGCTAGACCGACACACTTTCAAATTTATGGCTGTAATTCAACAAATACCCCAATTTGGCCAAAGTTCATTGACCCTAAATGACCTTTGACCTTGATCATGTGACCTGAAACTTGCACAGGATGTTCAGCAATACTTGATTACTATTATGTCCAAGTTTCATGAATCAGATCCATAAACTTTCAAAGTTATGATGGTAATTCAACAGATACCCCCAATTCGGCAAAAGTTCATTGACCCTAAATGACCTTTGACCTTGGTCATGTGACGTGAAACTCATGCAGGATGTTCAGTGATACTTGATTAACCTTATGTATAAGTTTCATGAACTAGGTCCATATCCTTTCTAAGTTATGATGACATTTCAAAAACTTAACCTTAGGTTAAGATTTTGATGTTGATTCCCCCAACATGGTCTAAGTTCATTGACCCTAAATGACCTTTTGACCTTTGTCATGTGACATGAAACTCAAGCAGGATGTTCAGTAATACTTGATTAACCTTATGGCTAAGTTCCATGAACTAGATCCATATACTTTCTAAGTTATGCTGTCATTTCAAAAACTTAACCTCAGGTTAAGATTTGATGTTGACGCCGCCGCCGCCGCCGCCGTCGGAAAAGCGGCGCCTATAGTCTCACTCTGCTATGCAGGTGAGACAAAAAATGGGATAGGGTGAATGTGATTGCTCTTTCTTCGCATTGTATATATGTACTAGCTTTTAAACAAAATGAGCCTCATGAATGCTTGTTATTGTCATTATTTTCTTTATCTCTTTTGTATCTTTTGTATTTTTTATTTTGGGCGAGGGGTCTATACAAAGGCAGTTTCCCCTACATACATGACATACACATACAAAACACTTATACACTTTACTGCACAGCAAAAAACATATTTACGAGCACACAAGCGTGCACCCACCCCGGCAAACCCTCACACACACGCACGTGCGCACACACAACCTTGCACTAAAAGCTGGTTTCTGGATATAAAAGAATCGACGGGAGGAAGGGCTTTGGGGCTATAAGAAAATACAAAACGTGCGGGGTCACAAGAAAATCCTAAACAAGAACAAACTTATCACATGGAAAGGTTGAAATCGTCAGCTTTATAAAACGGACTACAAAGAAAGATTTCTTAGGGTAAAGATAGGGTGATATTTGCGTCAGAATTTAGGCAAATTACATTTTCTTACTTAGTTGTTCATATGTCACTGCTGCACTAAGTGATGTATTTCCAAGGTAATTACCAGCCATACACGTGTACTCTGTTCCAGCTTCAGGATTTGAAACAGTGACATCCTTTACATTATTCATTGATTCATGTATCAGGGTACCATTAGAGAATATATAGAAGTTTCTCATTGTTGGAAGAGGTTCATTCTGTGCAGTACATGTCACTCTGATTCTGTCTGTTCCCTCTGTTACATAATCAGCAGTGACAGTAGTACTAGCGGAAGATGGAGAGGCTATAGGTTGGAAAAGAAAAAAACTATTACAATGAAATAATAAATAACAGAAAGCTGCCTTCCAATTAATATATCATTGTATAGTGAAATCTAGTACCAGCTGTCACTTAAATCAGGAGAAATCCCAATACACGAACAAATAGAGGTATCCATTCCATATAAAGTGGTTTTAGAGGAAAGGGAAAAAAAATCAGACGAGTAGATAGGAGAACGTTTTTAGAAAAAAGGACAAACAATTAGAATGTTATGAAGATTTGGTAATCACTATCCCCATGGATACTACGACCCGAATGGGGGCTTACATTGACGAGTGGATACCATGCGCGACCAAAAAACACGTAAAAATTATGTCTTTTTCAAGATAGGGCACGTTAATAAGGGTGTCAAAAACACTAACATTTTCGCTAGGAAAGCTACGTGTTTAGGGTCAAATTTGCGATGGTATAAAAAATTACGACTAAAAGGTTTTACAAAGGGTGTACTTTTTGCCCCAAGAGTCAACACTACAGTGCCGGCCGCAGGAAACGTCACGCCCGAGCACGCAAACACCCTAGGGGGCTTTTGCGTCTAACCGAGGGTATTCAAGGGGAGCCCCCTAGGGTGTTTAGCCGCGCCCGCAGTTTCCTGCGTGCTATATAATATTGGCCGTGCCCGCACTTATCCTCGGGTACCCTATGGTACGTACATTGCATTATGTTTACATGTGCATGTACTTTGGTTATGTTGTGATAGACCATTATATTTTTATACTAGCGTGATCAGAATCTATTCTAGATTTTTTTTTTTTTTTAGATGTTATGTGTTTTCTTTTCTTTCATTTTTTCATTTCTGTTTTCCCTTTTAATTCTTTTCCCTTATTCCCTCTTTCCTTTCTTCCTTCCTTCATGTTTTCTTCTGTCTTTGTTTCTTTCAAATAATGAAGGAATTCTTTTTCTTTCTTTCTTTCTCTTTTCCTCCATTTTTCTTACTTTTCTCTTTTCTCTCCTTATGTTTTTTCTTTCACACATTTATTCATCTTCCCTTCCTTTATATTAATTCTTTCTTTCTTTATTCATTTCAAGTAATGACGGAAACTGTTATCTGTCTTTTATTCTTTCTTTCATCCTTTTATTCAAACTTTTTTCCTTTTAATTTTTCCTTATTTTTTTCTTTCCTCTCAATTCATTTCTTGTTTCCTCATTTGTTTTCTCTTTTGTTTCTTCCGCTTACCCTCCCTTCCCCTTTCTTAATATATTTTGTTAACAAGTCTAACATTGTGTAGCCTTTTTGTTGATTTTTTGGCCTGGCTCGGTCGATCCGATTGTACATAGTGCTTTGTCGATTGTCCCGTATTTAATTTTGTGAAATCTGGTCACCCTTGCTGGAACATCGAATTTATTGTTTTTCATTTACCGCAATGAATCTAATCAATTAATCTAATTTGATGCATTAGGTAAACTTATTTTCCTTACGCCTTACGTGGGAGGCATACATGTATCATACAAACTTGTTAAAAAAAATAGGACACAATTGTGATTTAATGTCATGGAGATCAATTCTTTATCTTTTTTTTTTCTCTCCAAACGTACCCATTCCTCTCCCTTCAGCGTGAACTTTACACCTTGAACCTTTAACCTTGAAGAATAATCCCTTTCAGCAGCTTCAAAGCTATCCCGGGATGAAAACATTCTGTGTATCAGTGCGAGGTGCCATGGTGAAGTGCCATCTCCTTATAATGAACAGTGTAAGAACTAGAAAACATTTGAAATATTCTTCCTTGAGTTTTAACGGGGTGCACAGGGTGGAATCAGGAAAGAAGAAAGAAAGGCATATCAACAACAAAAAATAATTAAAATAGACAAAAGATTTTAATAAGCAGACATGATTTTTTTTTTAAATCAAAATTGACAAGTTATTAACAGAGTGAATGTTAACAAACATTAATGACAAACAGAATTATGAATATCAAGGGCATTTGTGAATTCTCATTATGTAAAAGCAAACGTGCGGTCAATATTGGGATCGTCAATTCGTTGACATAGTTGATAAAACCCTAATAAAGGGAATGAAAGGTACGTGAAAACAAATACTAGTATGACCAAGATCATACAAAGTAGACGTGCAAAAAGCGAACACCATAAAAACTGGTTGTGCTCATCGATTTGTTATTTGGTTCTTTTGTTATTGTCAACAGTCTGGTAGTCTTGCTCCCCGCCCGCGCGTTTCCGTTTTACACCCTGGCGAAGGCATTTTCCGGAAAAATAGCCACAAAGCGACTAGTGAAGAGTCTACGTCTACGTTTGTTTACATAATCAGCTGGGCGCGCGATCCAAAAGTCCGCACCGAAGATATCCGCAGAACATACGTGCAAATGCAGCTGAGTTTATAGACCAAAAGCTTCAGTCTCTGTATTTTGGTTGTTCCGCTGAACTATATACGTTGGCTCCATGATTTTTTTTTTTACTTTATCGCACATGATCGTTTATATGAATGAAAACGAATAATAGCTAAAATATTGAAAAATAAAACACATAATTACTTTTTTTCATATTATATCTATCCTTATATCTATCATATCTGTCTATCCACTATCTATATTATAAATCAATCTATGGAACTACATGATATATCTATCTGTTAATTTGTCTATCTACTCTGTCTCTCTCATTCTCTCTCTACGCTCTCTACCTACCTATCTATCTGTCTATCTATTTATCCATCTAACATCCATCTCTCAAATTCTCTATCTATCCATCTGTCTCTCTTTTATTTCTCTCTATCCATCTATTAATCTACTCGTGCAATATCAACACTGCTTCGACTTCCTTCGGGAGTCTATTTCCTCAGCTCTACTTTTCCCGTTTTGTGCTCGATTCGATTCAATTACTACTTTATTTACTTGTTACCATTGTTAAATGTCTTGTATTGCATAATGAGTTTTTTTCTGAAGGTTGCCTCCTATTCTCTTTCAAATTCCACCTCAGTTGCTTTCCCTTCTCTTTGTCTTATCCCAATTTCTTTCCCTTCTCTCACCTCTTTCCTCTTCTCTCTCCTCTTTCTTCTTAATCTTTCATTCCGCTTTTTTCTTCTTTGGTGACACTTTGTAGTACTTTTGGCCTTTTGTATTTATTTATGATACATTTCTTTTTCATTTGTATGAATTTGTATTGTATTTGATATTTATTTATAATGTTTACTTTATATTTTGTATGTAAACATTCACTTATTTCAGTCTTTGACTGCTTGTGATTTTATTTTGATAGTTTTTATTGCAATAAAATCCAATATATATATATATATATATATATATATATATATCTCTCAAATTCTCTCTATCTATCCATCTGTCTGTCTTTTTCTCTCTCTGTTTCTCTCTATCCGTCTATCTATCTCTCGAATTCTCTCTATCCATCTGTCTGTCTGTCTCTCAAATTCTCTCTCTCTCTATCTATCTATCCATCTGTCTGTCTATTTCTCTCTATCCGTCTATATATCTATCTTTCAAATTATATCTATATCTATCTATCTATCTATCTATGTATGTAACTACAGTATCTATCTATCTGTTAATCTTCTCTGTCTCTCTCATTCTTTATCTATCTAACATCTATCTATCTCTCCCCCCCCCCCCTCTCTATCTATCCATCTGTCTTTCTCTAGTTCTCTCACTCTCTCTTTAATCTATCTATCTATCTTCTATCTATCTATATGTAACTGCAGTATCTATCTATCTGTTAATTTGTCGCTCTTCTCTGTCTCTCTCATTCTTTATCTATCTAACATCTATATATCTCTCAAATTCTCTATCTCTCTCTCTCTCTCTCTCTATTTATCCATCTGTCTGTCTTTTTTTCTCTCTCTCTATTTCTCTTTATCCGTCCATATATCTATATATCTATCTATCTATCTATAACATCTCTCCATCTCTCAAGTTCTCTCCCCCATCTATCTATCTATCCATCTCTCTGTCTTTCTCTCTCTCTACTTCTATCTATCTATCTATCTATCTATCTATCTATCTATCTATCTATCTATCTATATATCCATCTCTCTGTCTTACTCTCTCTCTCTCTCACTCTCTACTTCTATCTATCTATCTATCTATCTATCTATCTATCTATCTTTCTATATGTCTATATATCTATCTATCTATCTATGTCTCTATCAATTTATCAGTCTTCAATTTTCTTTCTATTATATGTATCTGTTTATTTTTATTTTGTCTGTCATTCGATTCATTTAGTTCATAATTTATAGAAAAAAAACTTTTTCATAACTTTTCATGAAAAAGTAACTGCAAAAGCATGTTCGTATTTCACTCATATGACTGCTCTCTGTACATGAAGTGCCGAGGAACTCTATTCAGTAACTGTGCAGATTGCATGCGGTGGTGTGGGATTCGCCTGTGTCGCACGCTGCAACCAGCGACGTGTGTAGACTCTTCACTAGTCGCTTTGTGGCTATTTTTGCGGAAAATGCCTTCGCCAGGGTGTAAAACGGAAACGCGCTCCCCGCCCACACCTTTGATCTCCTTTGATCACATCCGCTTCCCAATTTATGACAGGATGTTCGTAGAAATGGGGGGGGGGGGATTAATTTGTTGATGCGTTAACAACAATAAATGAGGATGTTCTTTTCATTTCGGTTCAAATCGGGTCTCTAAAACCCTCACCCTATAAAAAGTATAAATTTACCTAAATGGAATAGATTTATCTTTTGGCTAAAACATCTGATTACATTACCTGCACTCTATTGCGGTTTTTAAGTTACATTGGTAGATATTCGAATTGGGAAGAGATGAAAGTGGTGGAAATAATAAATGAGAAGAAGGAAGAAATATACTTTGTTATATGAATTGGAAATGATGAAACCAAGTCGCAACTTGGTATAATACAGAATTCAGTGTTATATGGCAGCTAAAAATAATAATACATGGCATTTGTAAAGCGCACTTTCCATCTTGATTGGATGCTCAATGCGCTTCAGAGCAAAGCAACCAAAGCTATTTACATAATGTAACTATTTAAAAAAATTCTAGCGCATTTAGCTTCAATGTTTAAACACATACCCTAGTAAAAGTATGTTTTCGAAAGCTACTATGAAGTAGTGTGTGGAATGGGTACTTAACGAGTTAATTATCACTTGCCGACAAAGCAAGAATTGAGCAGCTATACAAATCATTATTTTCTTTTGTTAAGAGTTTTGGTGGGTGCTCACGCAAACGCTAACTACCAAACCTAACAATTCTTTTGGGGGAACAAAGGAGTCAGTCAAGCCAAGTTAAAGAATGAAAGCCCCGTCCCGGTTCACCTTTATATAGTCGAAAATCCTTTTAATCATCACGCGTGAGCATTACTGAGTAAAACAAGTTTTATAACTAAGTACTGCAGAACTATATGGTATCCATATCACCATGAAACAATAAGCCCCCTCTATTTTCTCTTTCTCCCCTTTCCCCTTCGTTTCTTCGCTCCCTTCTGCTTCTCTCTTTTTCTATTTCCTTCTCATTTCCCTCCATCCCTTCCTATTTGCCTTTTTCTTTCATTTTTCTTTCTTCTTTCTTGAATGAGCGGATGTTAATTCGGGACAAGTTTTTAATTGATGCAACGAGAGCAGGAAATTGTGAGCATGGTGAGAGAAAATAATTACAAGATTGAGCGCAAGAATGTTCAATACTTGTCATCAGCGTAAAAATGGGCATATGCGAGTTACTATCGTATTTTCTGACATGAAAATCTGGACAAATTCCCAAATTTTTCTTCCCACTTTCTCTCTTTTCCTCTACTTTTTCTTAAGTCCCACTTCTATTGTCCCCACATTTTATTATGTCTCCCTTCTTCATTTTATTTAATTTCCCTCTCCTTATCATTCTCTCTTTCTCATTCTGTCCTTCCTTTTCTTCCTTTGTCTCTTCTTCTCCCCTTCGATTTTCAATCTATTTTCCTTTTCTCCTTCTCCCTCTTTTCTTTCTGCCTCACCTTCCCTTTTTTATCCCCTCTGTTTTCTTCTCCATTTTACCTTTTCCTTATTTCTTTTCTTTACCCCCTCTCCCTCTTTCTCCTCTTCGTCCTCCCCCCCCCCCCCCTCTATTTTCTCTTTCTCCCCTTTCCCCTTCTCTCACTTTTTCTATTTCTCTTATCTCTTTCCTTCTCGTCTTCAATCCATCACTTCATTTTCGCCTTTTCTTTCATTTTTGCTTTCTTCTTCTCCCTTTCATCTGCATCTCGTAGATCCGCGCCTGAAACGCATGTCAGGGTATATAAAAAAGGATGACCATGTAGGGAAAGAATAGAGTAAATAGTTCTAGGACGACCTCTGGAATGTAGGGTCAACATCGACAAATACCTGCTCCTTCGTCAGAAACTCATTTACGATCACGACTAACCATGTCAGTGAATGAAATAACGGACACCACGGGAGAATATTCATATACATGTATAGGAAAGGACCCTTTACGCTGGTGCCAGTGTGTAATCGAACACTATAAGTAATTCGGTGAAAAGCCTAAAATCCCAGTTATCAACCCAAAACTTTGTAATTTTCATAACAGATTTTATCCACGATAAATTATCGAAAACTTATGCTTGATATGAGATAAAAATCACATGCAGTCTTGAACGAATGTGTCAAATCAGACCTCCTCTTTCGACCAAGAATGCACGGCCGAACATCCTAGGGAAACACCCTAGGATAGACGCGGGCACTATCCTCGGGCGCTCCCCTAGGGCACTCATGTCCTAGGGGAGCGGACGCGGGCGTCTTCCCTCGTCCGCTCCCCTCAAATGTCCGCTACGGGCTACCGCGTTCGCCCTAGGAGGCATTCCCGACCTTTCGTTTGAGGACGCGCACGCTTATTTACGACGGTAGTTGATTTTGGAAGAGACTTTTTGGGCCCGTCATCATGGTCGTAAAACTCTGTCCTACAATGCAAATTGTGTGACATGAGATTATTTTTTTCGTTTCGCATCTGCGACGGAAACATTCAATATGCGTTTCGTGTGCAAAATTCTGGTTGCTACTATGGTAACAGCGATATATCCGATTGAGGACGACTTTCCAAAGCCACATTTGACTCCTCCTAGAGCTCGAGAGGCCGCCCGGGGGGCCACTTCCGTTGATTAGTGGATACCAGGAGCGAACACGCGTTTAAGGGGACAGAGTGGGCAGGTACGTTACTTATAGGCCTATGTAACGTAATTAGAGTGTCAAAACGATGTTTAAAATGCTGAAAAAAGGGATATATATCTAATACTTGTAGGGTTTCACAAGCCAAATACTTGTTAAGAGATGCATTTTCATAATCTGGAAAAGAATTGCTTCCCTTGTTTAGGGTACTTTTCGAAACCTCATGGTCGTGCCTGGTATCCACTCATCAATGGAAGTGGTCCCCCCGGAATTTGAATCTAATCCCCCATTTCTGGGGAAAGTAAAACATAATGCCCATTACATCGTGTGCGAGAGGCATATCGTTTGTGTAGAAGGAGTAAACAAAAGAAACAAAAGAAACAAAGAAACAAAAGAAACGAGTTCAAACGTATTGCATATGCTGTGCACATATCAACGCGTGCGAATTTTCGGCTGGAGAGGTTGATCTGACCCATGAAATCAATTGCCAGTGATCCACCAATAATCCACATTAAATGTAATATCGATTCGATGGACTGTAATGATCTACATCTAAGCCTTCATTCAGTAAGTTTTTCCTCACTCAATATGTACTCAATTTGTTTGAAAAACCACTTTCTTATCCATGTCATAATCTATTTTAGGTCCTGCATTTCGAATATCTCCAGCCATCAGTCGTAATATACATGCATGTATGGTGGGTGTCGCGGAAAAGGATTTTGCACACGAAAAGCTGATCTGTAGGGCCTGTAATAACCCCCCTGTGACACAAAGCTTAGCATTGATTGTAGAGCAGTTTTCTACGTTTGATTCTATTGACTATAACGCACAATCAATCTTAAAAATCAAGTGTATGATTAAGCGTTAACTTTTGTGTTAGGGGACCCTAATATTAGCGTCCGTGAGGACTGCGAAAGGTCCCAAGTTCTGTGACGTTTCCCGCGGCCGGCACTGTACGTGTCGTCAACCTACGACTGACGTCCGTGACATAACAATTGAAATATCGCTGTACTTGTATAAGGGTTCAATTCAGGGAATACTTGCCAATAGTATCGTTTTGTTTCCAATACCTGTTAAGGGTAAGGTTTCACACGCCAATGCTTGATAAGGGGTGCGTTTTCAGAATATGGAAAATACGTGTTTAGGGTGCTTTTCTAGACCACATGGTCGTGCATGGTATCCACTCGCCAATGGAAGTGGCCCCCGGGTACTACGAATTGGCCAGAGTAGTGATTTCATAGTAATGTAAGGTAATGACAACTCGTCCATTCACTCCAGTAAATGAAATTGCTATTTCTTTCAAAAGTTTTACCTCACATTATATTATCATTTTAAGGACATAACACAATATGCAACCTTTAATACATATGACTACTGCCTAAGGTCGCATGTAAGCGAATTAAAAAAAAACCCGACTATTCCTACTTACTATGAATATCTAAATCTCTTAATTCCTGTCTTTCCAGCTCTGTGAGCTGATATCCAGTAGACCGACATTCCAAAGTTTGTAAATGATTTTCTTGAGTTGCTGGGAATGTGAACACACTCTTTGTATTAGATAATGGTGGATTAGATGGTGTTGGTGGGTGTGTTTGCATTATCGTCTTCCCATCACCATTAGTCTGTGCAACATTATTCAGATACCATGTGATGTTAACTGGTGGTTTGCTTCCAACAACTTCACACGTTGCTTCATACATGTCCTCTCCACTACTACTTACAAAACTTGTTACAGTTGGTCCAGCTAAACTCCCAGGAGCTAAAATGAGAAGAAAAAAAAATACACAAGTGACAATTCAATAATTCACATCACTTTGGTTTATACCATAACTAACTTTCATACGGCACCCTGTAGAAAAGAAGTGGAATACTGGTCTTAAAATAACTAAATAATTATAGGAATAGAGAAAATTGGGACAAAATTAAAAGGTGATCCGTCGATTTTGACAGACCACCGAATTATGATTTCATGTAAAAATTAAGAAATGGGAAAATGGGGTCATGACATTATCAACAGCATCACATGTTGCTTTATACATATCCTCATGGTTTACCTAGGTACTAATCACATTCAATGTCATATTGGTGCAGCTAGAGAAGGAATAATGCAAGGTAATCCATTTACTATAAATGATAATATCTATTACCCTTTAGCTTAAATAAGGCTTCTAAATCTAAATCTTAGGTTCTAATTGAAATCAATAAAAATTACATTCTCATGAACTCTTCATAGCTTATTTTTCAGTTTGCATGGCTGGTATCAGATTAATTTCCTTCCTCTCTTTTTTTATTTCCAATCCTTCTTGTATTCTCCCTCTCAATCTTTCGTCATTTATGTTGATCATAAGTAACTACTTTTCCATGTGTGTGTATTTATGCTGAGGTAGTATTACTTGAACAGATAAAAAACATACAAATTTAGCACTAAGAAATTTCTTCAAATTCGGACAAGGAATGACAAATTCATTACATTTATAATTTCCTAATTTCGTCAACGTTCTATACATGTCTTCATGAATATTCAAGGAGCAAACTGATGATGTCATAGCCACACCTTTTTTTTTCTTTTACATGAAATTATGTTTTTCAAAGTTTTTCCTCCGAAAACTAAAATTGATTTAGTGCATTAATTGGGCATTCATCGCTGCAAGTTATTTTTGTTATAAGTGATACATATCATACACACTCGTATCGAAATATGGAATACTTATGAATACATGTAAGAAAATTAGAAAAAAGAAAGTGTGAATGTGACAAAGGATGACGAGACGTCCCGTATTTCAATAGGACATTCTTTTATTCCGCATATTGTCCAATGTCCCGTAGGACTCTGTCCGGGACGCTATTTTCTCTCGTATTTCATGATTTGAACACATTCAAAAGAGAATATTATTTCATTTTACTTTGTTGTCATATGCAGAAAGAAGAAGAGAAACTCACGATAAAGAGATTTGTAAATTTTTATGTATTATTGTTGTGAAAATTTCCGTGATACCTACTGAGTAGAGAAAAATTTTGTAATCAGCAGTATACGTGAACATAGGGTGTCCGTTCATGCTCCTATTATAGCCTTTCAAAATTTTTCATCCATTAGTGGCCTTCATTCTCATTGGATTAGTAGCATAATGCACTAAACATGTAGAAGGACCACAACATAACTTAAGTGGGAAAATTAAGGCCTTTTTGAATGGCAATCTTATTTTGTGATATATCCAGAATCCTGTATATATTTCACCCCTTTCCTTTCCCTGTTTCCCCTTCTGTTATTTATTTATTTGTTTATTTTTTTTTCTTGCTATTGGATTCCGCCCCCCCCCCCCCCCCTCTCCATGTATACGCCAGCGATTTGGACTTATTTAGTTGTGATATAATGGCACATTCAGCGTCATCAACTTTTGCTTTTAAGAAAATAGCTAAGAAATGTGGGCACACCTGTCTGTCATTTTTAACATTTGGTTTAGATTTCTTTCCTTTTTTCAGTACCAATTTCTGTACTACCATATTTCATATTTCTAAAGTCGGCTTAGTGAAACGAGCAATAACAATGAGAGAAGGAGTTTTTTGCAAATCCAAACAGAACAAAATTTGTACCCAAATTTCAAAAGTCAAAATTTAACATTATGAACAGGGAAATTATCACGGAAAGGACAATATTAACAAACATTTATACACAAATGCCATATATTTTATTTGACCTGATTGTTCGTCTTTCCATATTCCTTTCCTATATTGTAAGTCGGTACACTAAGACCTCATGATGTGGTAAACAGGAAAATTGAAATTAAATCACATCTATTCGCTTTGCATTGTTTTTAAAAAAGCAGATAATGGGAAAATTAATCACAATTATTGGCGGTATCTCTGTAATAAATCAAATCATGTGTAGATTACAGCATAAAACTAATCAACTACTCAAGTCATGAAAACGGACATACTGAAACTTCCCGGCCTAAACCCGTCCGAGTGAAATCAAATGAAAGAACAGAGAGGTCCAATGAAACTTTCTTTTTTTTTTCTCATTCCAAAACAAAATCTTAAGTATATGATAATGAGGTTATTTTTTATCATTTAGAAATAGGGGCGGCAGCCCGGCGAGGGAATTGGCATTTCATAGAAAATAATTTAATATCGGACCAACTGATGTAGATCGTGAAGGGGCTTGGTGGATTCCATTACTTCTGAGGACTAATGGAGGAAATAAAAAAGGAGAGAAAACAAAAGGAAAGGGTATATTATTTTATATGTTTTTCTTAATAATGTGTCGAAATCTAGAATCTATAGCCTCTTTGAGGCGTTCAAGTGCAGTATTCACAAGACAAGACAAGACAAGACAAGACAAGACAAGAACACAAAATTAGTTTTTTTATATAATATTTCATTGCAGTACCACTTCAATCATGTAAAGATGTGACTTTGTTGCAGTACATTATATTGTTGACCACTTTATTATAACCATGGATCCTCCATGTTAACCTTGCTACTGTTACCACATATAGATATGAATATGGCATTGTCTTTCCTCTGTTTTGCATACTGCAAAAAATATCAATCCTATAAAGACTGTTATAATATTGACTAAACTCTATTATAATCCTGCTACTGTTACCTTTTTAATCTATTTGCATGTGTATGTATGAAAATATTTTTATTTTTTTAATACCAATGCAAAATAAACCAATCATGTAAAGAGGTTTGTGCAGTTCTCACTCATTCAAATCACTTTGCTAGAACAATGTCACTGTTAAATTTACGGATAGTATTTCATACTTGCTAGTATTTTAAAATTCCAAATCATGTCAAATCATTTTCAATGTATTTGTTGTCTTTGTAACAATATGTTTACATGCAGACATGCAAGAGACGACTCTGTGTTACTAAAACTTTAATAGGCCCTATTTATTCACAGGAGTAATTTTAGTAGTGTTTGCCATACTGAATTTTTTTTAATGTTATTTCGTTACTATTTCTCTAATTTACTTTTCTCAATTGTCTCATTTCTCTTTCTATCTCCCCTTTTCTCTTTTTTTTTTCTCTTCTGCATTCGATTTGATCTCGAGATCTAATTTATATCTTAATTTCAGATGTTATTTTTATAATTGTTTTATATTCCCAATAAATTTGGTTATCAAATCGCTTAGGTTCTCAATTTTGCTGATATTCATTTATATAAGGTTGTTGTGACAGTAGTTGAACAAAAATTTGGTGATTTCAAGTCTGGTGTTGGCGTTGGTGTTGGTGTTAGTGTTGGGATTTGGATTGCTTCCCCCTTGCTCCAAAACTTATTCTGAGTTTGTAAAACTGATCGAGATCATGTTATTGACATCTCAACAACCAGTAAGTGACTTTTAAGGAGCATCTTCATTCTATGTTTGGTATAATACTCGTATAAGAATTGACCTAACACCAACACCAAAAGGTCAACACTAAACTTGAAATCACCCACTATGTTTCTTAGTTTTTTTTCTTATGTCATTGTAAATTGAGTTTCCTTCAGTTGATATTCGGTCAGAATGTACGAAATATCGGAACCGAATATAGGCATGGGACTTATAACATAAAAGGTTTACTAAATCAGACCCCCCAAACACACACACACACACAAGCACTTTCCCACCCTCATCCACATACACACACAAACAAACGAACATGAATTCCTCGTTTCGGGCCTGAAATATCTTTGGTAAGACTGTAATATATCCATAAAAACTTGGTTATTCACTACTTATCATGTTGCATTCACTGCGAGGATCACAGTAAGAACAACACTTACTAGCTTGTTCAATTTCACACCAGAAGTGAATATCAAACTTAAATTCCACTTTCCGGTGTCAGTCAATGGCCAGCCGCGCGGGATACCGTGTATTAAATTATCTTCAAACATTTGGGGGGTTTTCTTGAAATTATAAAATTGAATGGAATTTGACAAGTAATTCAAAAAATGCTGTGCATTTTACTCACCTTCCACCACAAAGTCCAAACTACCATCAGTACCCGGAATGTCACATCTATAGACCCCATCATCTGTTACTTCTGCACTAGAAATTTTCATCGCTGATTGTGTATCTGTCAGGGTAGTTACATCAAAGTTACTAAACTTTTCATCACCAGTGGCAGGGGCCGTTCCAGCAAAGATAATTTCACCTGTACTGTCATCTGCCCATATAATTAAACTTGCTGTTCCACCTGTAATATCACATGTGAGTGTGACATCAGTCCCAGCTGCTGCTGGCGAATTACCGGTTACAGTTGCTGTTTGCCCATTGGTTCCTGGAATAAAGGAGAAAGTTCAAACAAATAAAACCAAAAGTCCATGGTATTGGCAGAAACATCATGGCAGGATAAAGGAATGAATCAAAATTAATGGTGCATTTATTGGAAAAGAGGTGTTTTCATCGAATACGAAACAATAGCGCGTAGAAAAAAAATCACACAACTTTTATTATTTATTGAAATGTTCACATATATAAAAAGTTAACTTCGGTTCGATGCATGGTTAAAACGAAATTGGCCAATACCAATTGCTTAGTTGTTTCACTATAATAACGTAATTTAAGATTGAAATAAATAAATTTCTTTAATATTTGTAGATGTTGTTTTAAAGTTATAAAAACTTGTTTCTAACTTTAAACAATATTTGTTTTAAGTGATGGCTTAAACAACGCTCTTGTTTTTAAGAACGTACAGTGTTGGGAGTCTATCGTAGGCTTTCTCCTAACGATCCTTATCGATCGAACACATTTAGACAGATATAGGTAGATATCATCATCCAGCTTCATATTATTGCAGCAAATAATACTAACAGATACAAGGGACTTGTTACTAAGTTCTTGACCTCATAGCATGAGAATTGTTATTATAGTAACTTTGTTTCATTCAATTGTATCTTGTATTTTGTTTGGGCGTTGAACATTGTTACCATGGTAGTTAACATTGGCTGGTAAATTTACCATTTAGGCATCGTGTTCCTATTATAGGAAACATTTAGCTTGTAGGCTCATTGAACTATAGCTGCTCATCAGTAAACACACAGCCATTATGAGAACAAATCGGTCCATACGTCCTTTCGACTACTCCTTTTCAACTCAACGAATTTTTTTAAATATAATTACCAACAACAAGCATCAGAACTGAAAATGCATGCCATGAAACCAGGCCAGCCATCACCTTGGACATGTCAGTGGTGAACAGCATGTTATTCTCTTCCTTATGATAGATGATATCTCATACAATGTTCTGGCTTCAAATGTTTTCAAAATTAAGTTCATCTCCAAAACCTAGGTTTTCAAATTATAAAACAATGTATATATTAATAGCGTTTATTATTGAATAACATGGTTGATTTACTTACTTTAAATTGCATTACGACCCATGACCTAGGGAAGCATGGGTGCTGAAGGATCCCCTAGAAATCTGGTAGGTATGGTATATAGCAGAAGGTTATAAAATATCATCTTCAATTGGTAGCAAAAGTCTTCTTTTTTTCCTTGTCAAAATTTATCCTGACCAAAATTACATTCAATTTGTGGTGGAAACCATTTTTTGGCTTGTCAAATGTAAAGGAGCATCCCCTGTCTATAAAATTTGTCCCCAGGACCCTGTTGCAATCGTTGAAAATCAATAAATACTTTTAAAAAGGATATGTCCAGTGTAAGAAATATGAAATGGCTTACTAGTTTGCCACTACATTTATACTAAATTACCATGCACTCTCATCATTGTGGGCCTCAACTGTTCTTCTTCCGATATGTTGAGGTCCGTGATTTACAGGATGCTAGAAGTTGTTCAGTACAGGTTCTTTTTTTAACTCAGTCGACTTCTCAAAGCGTATTGAATTAATCGCCTCGAATTCAGGCTGGTATGCCACAATTAGAATTTTTACCCAAAATCAACTTAATCTTGAAGCTAAAACCCTACCTTTTTTGATTGTCATTTTCTTCTTGTCCAAATCACAACCAATCAATTTACAGTTCATAGCATATTTTACAACACTGAACATAATAATACAAATAACTCACCTTATACAGTTATCACCCATTCAACTCGTTTGTATCCTACTTCACTTATTTGGTCTGTTTTGTGAGCACAGTGCAGTTCGACGAGCACTTAATTCATTTTGTCAATGTAAACAAAATTTTATAAAGTTCCTGCTTTAAAAGTTGAATTTGCAGTCAGTATAATATATACGTTTTTCATGAAGAGGGCGTAACAAGAAACATAGTCGGGGTTATATTGAGCGAATGCAGCGTGGAAAACCTTTGGTGTTTCTAGTCAAGATTTCCTTGCAGTCTGATTTTCCTGTGAGGGATCTTAATAATCGGCAAAGGTAAAGAGTACTCAGTATTGAGGCTGAAAATTAAATGGTTTTAATAAAAAGAATTAAAACAGAGGGTAAAGAACTAACAATGTTATGAAATTTCAAAGGTATGTATAATTTCGTTGAACCAATTATTTCATTTTAAGAGGGATATAAACGTAACACACACACACATATGAAACCATAGATTAACTAATATTATAATATGATAAGAAAAAGGAAAGTAGGGATGTGACGTCATCAGCCAATCTATTGCATATTTATGACCGCATGCAAAAACATAAAAAAATTGCCGAACTTTACATTTGATAATTTAATTACATTTAAAAATCAATTTTTGATTAAATTTCATTTGTAGAATTTTAATCCATCTATTTATGAATAATTGACTATAAATATTGCATATAATTATGGTGTAAGAGTGAATTATTTTCTAAAACTATGGTTTCTAACGAGATATATCATATCCTGTGTTATTAAGGTGATAAACGCTGCATTTTGACATTGAAAATGGCCGCCATAGGCCCTTGTCGTGTACATGTACAAATTGAATGGGGAAAATTGGGATAATTTTCACATAAGAACATATTAGGCGGCCATTTTGCTTTTTTTATTATAGCAATTATCTACTAAATTACATAAGATATGATATATTCCATTAGAAATCACTTTTCAGACAATACTTCACTGATACAACATTCAAGCAAAGCCAAAATCTGTTAAAATCATTTGTCCTTATTCATATTGCGTATACATTCGTAATTCAGAAGCTTCGTTATTCCGAAGGTTCAGATATTCCGAAGGTTCGTTAATCCGAAAGCGAAATAAGGTTCGGATATTCCGAAAACGAAATGAGGTTCGTTGTTCCGAAGGTTCGTTAATCCGAAAGCGAAATAAGGTTCGTTGTTCCGAAGGTTCGTTTATCCGAAAACGAAATGAGGTTCGTTGTTCATTTCGTTTTCGGACTAACAAACCTTCGGAATTACGAGCCTCATTTCGTTTTCGGATCAACGAACCTTCGGAATTACGAACCTCATTTCGTTTTCGGACTAACGAACCTTCAGAATTACGACTCTCATTTCCTTTTCGGATTAACGAACCTTCGGAATTACGCCACAAATGTTCGGATTAACGAACCCTTTTTCGTTTTCGGATTAAAGAACATCGAGGTTTAGTCAATTTACGTGTTTCGGAATTACGAACCTTCGGAATAAAGAACCTTCGGAATTACGAACCTTCGGAATTACGAAGTGTAACCTTCATATTGTACATAATACCGTTAGGACCTGTAGCAGCCATTTTGACTTTCAAAATACAGTATTCATCACCTACTTGGCACAAGAAATTATATATCTTGTTACTAATTATGCTTTCAGACAATGTTTTACTCATTGATCACAATTACGTGCATTTATGGTGCTCACTCCTGTGAAAAAAAAATCCAATTGTACATAATACAGTCAATGTCTATGACAGCCGTTTTGAAAGTCAAAATACAGTATTTAACACAAACGTGAAACCTGAATTTTTTTCTCTTTAATCCTCATACGAGGGAATTTATTTGTTCATATGATATTTACAATCGTTTTTACATTTATAAGTCACATACAAAAATATAGATAAATAACATAACGAAACAGGAACTAAAGGATTGAAAAAACCTTTGATACCTGTTTTAAATCAAGTCTCTTCTGATTACATTTTCTTTTTTTATGACTTCGAGTTTCTACCTTTAGATCTTTCATAAAATAAAAAGCATGAGTCATATGTTTGTCGTTTCCAAAAAAAATATATTATAATTCCTATCAATTTTTACAAATTGTGAAAAATTTAAAATAAGGTTAACCACATCCATTTATGTTTGTTCTATTTCATGACCTATCAGGATACTTTTTCGCTCAAGACAATCTTTACATCAAACAAAGCACTATTAATTTAGCAACAATTTTCCAAAATGCTGTTACCACTTGACAAGTAAAAAGAATATGAATACTGGTTTTACATAAAATATCATTTTGTATTTTCCACTTGCAAAGATTGTCTTTACTTGGTAGTTTCTATGAATTAATTCAAAATTAAATTGTTTAATCCTGTTGTCGTTTATAAAATCAAGTTTAAACTGTAATAATGGTTTCCAATTAAATTAAAGAGGCAGGCTAAAGAAATCGTTCCAAAATGAATACAAGGGAGGTCTCTTTTCTCAAATGATAACAATGTCTGGCTGTCATGCCATTGATTTCTATAGAGTCACCTGTTGAAATTTCAAAAGTGATGAATTTCAATGGTATACTATTTACATTTCGTGCACCATTACGTAATTTGTCAAGCCAGAACTTCGGGAACGCATTTTTTATTTTCACCAATTCAAAGGTAAAAAGTAATTCTCTTTCTTTAAAAATAGTGCATATTGAATCAATCTTCTTACATTCACCACCTGTTAGGATTTGTTTAACTTTAAAAATATTATTTTTTATCCAGTTAGGGAAATATAACACATCTTTTTTATACTTTATGTTACTATTGTACCAAATAATTTCGATTACAATATTCGTTACTTTAAACATATCAATATACTTTAAATCATCCCATGAACAGAACATGTCAACATAAGATATGGGCAAATGTTTTTTCATACAAAAACGATACATATGACTCTTTTTTGCAATTAAAAGTCAAACAAAGAGGCAAATCCCCGCCGATTTTCTGAGTCCAATATTCAAACAGGGTTTTCCAAGCACTGTCTTCACCTGTTAAATATGTATTGATCCATGATAGACGTAGTGATCGACATTTTGTCTTTAAGTCAACCATTTCTTATCCCCCTTCTTTTTCAGGATTGTGACAAACATTACGTGCAACCTGAATGATATATTTCGTTAAAAGTTGTGTGTTTTTTTAGACAGTGTCCCATTTATTTAACACTAATACATGTATTTGTTGCTCACTCTTGGATTTATTTTGTCCTCTTTCTCATTGTACATAATACTGTTTGGGTCTTCGGCGGCCATTTTGAATATCAAAATACAGCATTTATTTTATACATACATTTTAGTGCTTACTCTTGTGATTTTTCTGGTCCCCATTGCCAATCTGTTTGGGCCAATGCACGGCTATTTTAAATATAAAGATACAGCAACTTTCCCTTATACATGACATAATAAATTATATATCTCGTAAGTAATAGTGATTTTCACCCATTTCTTCGTTCACAGATCATATTTACTCCTTAAGTGCTCATTTTCGTGAAAATTAGTTTTCCCTATTCTCATTGTACATAATAGAGTAGCCTATGTCTAAGGCGGCATTTTTAAATATCAATGAAATAAATATGTTGCCAAAATATTTTTTTTCAGAGAGTATTTCACTCCTGCCACATAGATTTATGCAATTTTGTGATTTTCATGGGAAATTTACATATTTTGGCAGCCATATTGTATTTTGCCAATTTGCGTAAAATGCTCAACGTTACACGAGTGAAATCATTCAGATTTATAATCTGCACCCTCAAATTGACAAGAAACCATAAAGAATATTATAAATATATGAAACAAGGTCGCGCCTCTTCTAACCTGGACTATATGTAGTATGAATAAAAGGTAAAGTAATTATGTATACATAGACCCTTTACATGTAAAACTTTGTATATTTTTCTTCATCTTATGCTATTGTAACGGTCAACGAAACCTACCCAACCGATTGTATGCAAATTGAAATAAGGTCAATCAGGGTCCCGTAAATCAAAGCTTAGCAATAATCGTATAATTTTTTAAACGATTAATTGAACTGACTATAATGTACAAGTACGATCAAACATGAAAATCAAGAGTACGATTAATTGTTTACCTTTGTGTTACGGGACCTTGGATTGGGTTCGGTGAGGGGTAAAATAGCAGACTACTACTAGGAAAATTATATTACATTTGTATATGCCTTCTGATACCAAATATACCACTGCATAGCATAATATATTTTAAAAGAAGTCAAACTATAAATTTAATCTAAATTAATGGACCAATGATATCCAGAAAAAAATGAAATGCGTGGGTTAATTACACTTAAATCTAACACGTATGCATTGATCTTCCATATAAAACACATATTGTGAGGCATTGTTTTATGCTCTTAGCATCACATCTCCAGAGTAGAAGCATACAACCCTTCATCCAAGTCATTCAGAGACAGGTAACTCTGTGAAATAAGAAGAAAAAATCGTTACAATTTTAACGTCATCAAAAATTAAATTTCAAACCAGTAATGATAAATTCAAATTTACTTCTATAATGACGGTACTTCACAGATTAGATTTACATAGTTATTTATTTATTTCCACAAAAACAATATATAATACATGTTATAACGATCAATATGATAGTCAACTGCATGTCAAGAGAGACTCCTGTTAAAAGAAAAAATAGACTCCTTGTCATATATATGGTACACATTAAAATCATAGAAATTAATATACAAAAAAAGCAAACAAATAAGTGCCTTCTTCTGTAAGATATCTGTACGACCTAAACGTAGTTGTACGTTCACATCCCCAAACCACATTCCAATAAGAGATATGTGTGTATATACTTACATGTAAGAGAGCTCGTAATGAAAAATATAAGACAGAATCGTTTTAATCTTACGTGTTTTTTTTTTAAATCCTTTCCATACTCTTCAGGATGTTATCAAAGTTACTCCGATTTGGGGGTTCCTTGTCCCAACAACCAGTCATAACTGCATACCTTTGAAATAAAGTAAAGGTGATGTGTAAAAAAAATTACATAAGTAATTAAGAAGTATTAAAAATGGAATTTTAAGACGGGTAGGCCTACTACAGGCTGAAATTTTATGATTTAAACAGACAGGGTTAATTTACACAAACAAAACCCTGAAAATTCCTTCAAAATCGTACAATAACAAAGGTATGATATTTTAAAGTTTTGCACTATTTTTTGTGAAAAAGTTGTACGCATGTCCACTCGAGTATGCAATGAGAAAGCTGGTTCTCACTTCTTCTCTTTTAAGATATATGAATTTAGATTTTTTTTTTGTCCGCCTGAAATGAAAAAATGAAATGAATATCGGTGAGATATTTATTGCAGTATTTTTTTTGTTTAAAAAAGACATATTGTATGCACGTAAGAATAACAATATGCAATAATAATGATATCAGGTAATTACTTAAGAAAACACAAAATGGTACAAAACATAATCGGCCCACTTATTGGATACTTATCGTGCATGTATATAGCTGTTAAAAAAAAATCAAAATTCAATGACCTCGACATTTGTCAGATCTTGATGAAATCATAAGCATTTTGCTAAATGATTT